>NW_012149352.1:550993-564126 GCF_000956105.1 Propithecus coquereli
AAAGAATTAACCCATAGATTCAATTTAACAATCTTTCTCAAAGTCTCCCTACACATATATCAGCATGGATTCAGTATTTCATTTTCCTGATTATATGCCCATAGCCTGATACTCTCAGGGACAATTTGATTTCACATATAACTTTTACCTGGTAGAATGGCATTGATCAACAATCATTATAAATCTCATGAAGAACATTTGAATTAAATGTTAGTTTTCCTTTAGCAATAATACAACACAGAATATCAATGTGCCTCAATTACTGTCATTAAATATTTATCTAGCACTATATGTATAAGGCATCATGGATGCTATAGTGGCTAACACTCTTAGCACTTTACAAGAGTGGATAGTCCAACCAAGGATACAAACAAATACACAGAAAAGTACAACACAAGGTAAAAATTGATATGTGCAGGGTACTTACTGTGAGATTTAGTAGTTGGTGTCTTAGCTAGGCTTTGGGATCAGGGATGTTTCTCCTTACAATATATTACCTACACTGAGAAGTGAATAGTGCTTAGGAGTTAGCTAGGTGAGAAGAGGTGGGGAACATTAATCCAAGTTGAGAAAAGCTACATGTGGAGAAACTAGGCAGATAGAGCTTGACATTAGTAGGTCTGAATGACTGGATCAGAATACTGAGGAGTTAGTCCTTGGATGTAGCAATGGAAAAGACATTGTTATCCTCTTTCCAATGAGCCATGTCCAAGGGCAATAATGGACCATGAAGAGGTAAGGAAGTGATTCATTGGATTAATTTGGATTAACATTTTAGCAGATTTTTAAAGTGAAATATTACTCTTATCTATAATTTAAAATATTTTAAGAGTTTTTATATAATAGAGTAGTAAAAAGCATAGGTATCGAGGATGATTTTTTTTACTTTTTATTTATGCCTTGCACGAGAGGACAAAAAAAAAGTATCTATGTTGGAATATAAGAAGGGATATATAGTAGAAACAAAGAAAATCCAGACCAGATTAATTAATTTAATTATTCCACAAATGTCTATTGTGTTTCCATTATGTGATAGATATTGTGTTTAAATGAGGCTCAGTGATGGACGATGTAGTTTTGTTTCCCATTCTTATTGAACTCATGGTTTAATCTGTGGAAAAAAAGAAGCTTAGATGATGTGCATGGCAGACCCCCACAGGCAATCTCTCCTTTTGGGATGAAACAGCTTCCTGGAGGGAAGGCAAAATGGTCACAAATTCCAATATGCACGACTATCATGCAAGATGACATTAATGCATGAAATAATCTGGGTGCCAATATGCTTTCATTGTGAGGAAGACTGATGCATGTCTAGTCATATTGCTATTTGAAATATCATACATGCCAAATAAAAAGTCAAATCAAAACATGCTCATTACCTAAGGTATAAATCCACTGGTATAATGTCATGTGAATGAGACCATAGAAAGGCTATTATGGAGGTTCTATCACCCTAGATCATCGAGATTGGAGGACAGAAGTGTACAGAGGCTCCAACACTCACAATGATGTTCAATAGTTACCATATTGTTCAAAAGAAAAATGTACAGTGGAGGAAATATGTTTATGTCATTTATCAGCTTAAGAGTACAATGAAGAAAATAAGAGAAAAATAACCACCTATGCTAAGGCAATAATCATGAATGCAGTCACTAAACAACGAACAAACAAAAACTTTATACGCTGGTAGCTTCAAAACAAAACAATAGTATTTAAAATAATGAGTAAGTGAAGAAAATCTAATTGTAAAAATAGTGACCTGGGATATTACCACACGTGTGGAATCTTCCTGCTCAGATTGTCTTTAGCATAGTTGGGATGTTCGCGAAGCTTGTGTTGTTGATCTCATCATTTAACTTCCACCAATTTTCTTTTCCTGAGACTGTTGGATTTTGTTTATTTGCTTTGTTTCATTTTTTTCTATTGTCAGTAGCGTTTGCCCTGCACTTTTCTCTCGTCCTTTATATCGTTTTGTTCTATCCTTATCTAAATGCTTATCATGAAAGCTAAAGACTTATTTATTATTAATGAATAATGACTTACCTGCTCAGAGGCAATGGTATCCTAAAGGGTCTTACAGTATTAAGCTTAATATGGCAGCATGGTAGGCAGCATAGAGGAAAAGGAGGTAGATTTCTGGAGGTTGGTCTATATTATTGAACCCCAAATCACCATAGCACGCAAGTGGTTTTTCACAAAACTGGCCATCTTCATTTCTCTTTTTGATCATCTTTTTGTCTTTATTTTATAGATGAAAGAAGCAAGGCACATAGAGCTCCAATAAAGCCGAGAGACAAACTTGAGCAGTCTGGTTCCAGTTCATGTGTCTGTGCCCCGCTGGGGCCACCCCAGCACTTCTTCTGAAAACATTATCTTGTTCCCCATAATTCAGAAATTCTCTCTTGGTCTGCTGTTTTCACTGCCGAGGGCGGTGTCTATCCCTTGATACTTCCAACTCTAACATTCTACATCTGAAGTTGGATGTCTTACATTTATATTTGTTACTGATAGAAAGGAATATTGAAAAGGAAATGTGGATCTCTTGAGAAAATTTATACAGTTTATATATTGCTTGTGGCTGGTCTGATTCAGTTCAGGTCACAATCAATAACTTGTATTTTCTAGAAAATGTCTAATACCACAATAAAATAATGGCCATGAATTCTTTCAACATTTTTTCATTTTGAGTACCCAATTATATTTCATTGATTCCTCAATATTTATTTCACCTAAAACTGCTGTCTAAAATTAATATGCATTCTAAATGAAAATTGTAACATCATTTTGATAAAATAAAAGACATCAAAGAGTGTCTCAAATTCCAACCACAGATGCCAGTAAAGATAGAGACCAACTTTTAAACAAAAGAAGTACTGTGGAGTGATAGAGATTGTTTTCCTTCATAAGATATACACATACACATGCACACACACATATACATGTATATCATATATTTATCTCATGATATAGATGAGACAACAGTAGGATCATGGAAATTTAAGTAATCACTAATTTCATCTGGAATGTCTGTTTTTATCTAAGGTTTACCTTGTCTTTTCAGTAAAGTTATTATTTGTTTTGAGTTTTAAGTTCGAAAGCAACTGTCTTCTTGTACTTTTTGCTATCATTTTAAAGTGTACCCTCATACAATGATGTAATGATTGCCTTCATGTTTATGTTGGCTTCTATTGATTAACCTTCAGGATGGAGGCCACTGTGTGTATGGCAGACACCACCAGAGCTCACTGGAGTTTTGTCTCCTTCTGGGTTCTTAAGAGGATTGCACGTCCCTGATCCTGTTCAGTTAGGACTGGCTATGGGATTATTTTAGCCAGTGAGTTGAAGGTAGAAATGATGTACGTCATTTCTGGGACAGAGTATTTAAAAAGCATGGTAAAAATCTTCATATTATTATTTTGTTGCTTTTTTTCTTGCTTCATGTGTTTAAAATTTATTTATTGTTTAGGTTATTCTGGCAGATAGTGGAACATACTCATTTTTTATTCCACCATAATTCAACACTTACCTCAGTGATTGCATATGTTAAGCATTCAAGACATAATCTGAATTGAATTTTATTTTTCACATTTTGTTATTGCTTCTTTATTAATTAGTCATATGATGTACTAAATTTTAGGGCAACTGTTTAATAAATTTTAAGAATATTATTAACATGCAAAGGATTTTTATTAGATGCCATATACTATATCTTCCTTTCTTTTAATGTAAGTACATGGAGTTCTTAGACTGGGTGAGAATGTCATGTGTGCATTTATTACTATTTTTTTCTTATCACCCTATATGAAAGTGCACCAAATGCTTGAAGTTTTGTATTAGGATCCAGAATTATGGCATTCCTTTCAGAAATAAAAAAAGGAAAAGGAGATTTATTTCAAATCAAAATAATCTTAAATGTTCATAGCATTTATTAGATGTTAAAATATTCCATAGTAAAATTCAGTGTAATTTAATAAAACATTACAAAGGCTGTACTCCAAAATTTTTTTTGAATCATGATTTGTTTTAAGGGGTAATCACATTGGGTAGGCTAAAAAAAAAAAACCTCCATGTGCATAAAAATTTAGGATGCATATGTATACTTAATAATAATCTCAATGAATTCTGATAATCAAATACTGAAATGAAACCTTTGTATTTTATATGTGGGAGGTATGGTCTCTCTAACTGAAGTACTAGGTATGATCACCAAATTCACAATCCCATAGGGATAACATTTATTATCATAAAATGTACTATAGCATTTGAAATCTGAGGTCAAACATTTACTACAAGGTTTACGAGGAGACTATGAATCTCAAGTGAATTTATTGCATGAAAAAAGTGAATTTATTATCAAGGGCATGAAAAGAATCAGTCTTCTGAATGCTTAATATACTCTGTTAAAGCTTCTTAATAAACTGTTCACCTCATTCGCATGCTATTCCAAAGTCCACAATGCAGGATGTGTCTAACCTCTAAATTATAGTCCTTTTAAGGCCTTGCCAAAATGGTAAATAATTCACATGTATTCATTATGGCAAAAAATACACCAAAGAATAGCCAGTGTTATGACAGTGACTTTTCTAAGATATTTGGTAGGAATGGATTCTAATCCAGTCTAATGTAAACGGATGGCCTTTCAATATGTAATGTTCATCATATACAAAGTGTTCTAAATCTCAAAAGATCACAAAATATCACAGATGAAGTGATCAATTGAGTTGATAATTTTTCAAAGCATCTTAGAGGATACCTCATACATTGTGATGGTTCATAAATGCTAACCAAGTTAAGACATGACATGGTAGGTTTTAAAAAATATAACTGTCTAGAAACCCCACCATAGAAAAGGTCAGTGAACTGAACTGGCAATATCATGAGATCCTTGATGGAATCTAATTAGCACCAAGTTCACATTCTGAAAACATTTTGTTAGACTGACAAGAGGCTAGAAAAGAAACAGATGATACTTGAGAGAGGTCCTTTCCCCCCTAATGTATATGAAAAATTTCCATTATGGATAATTAGAACTTCATACATGGAACAGTGAAAGAATAGACCAGAACGTATTTTCTTCCTTGAAAAGCCCTATTTCAGCAGCAATGGAACAGACTGCTGAGGTCAGAAGGGTCCCAGAGCTAGACAGTGTTTGCGAAGCCAGGGAACAGGTTTTAGTGTGAAAGAAATTCCCCTTGGCCAAATGATGGAAACATAAGGAAATTATTCTGATGAATATGAAACATATTCAGCATTATTTACTTTTCATCATAAAATAGTTTAACCAGCTTTCTTTTTACTACGCATAGATTTGGGGCCGTACATTTTTTCGACAAATAACAAATGGGAAAACAAGTAGGAGTCAGGCAAGCCCTGAGGATGGCATAAGGTAAAATGGCCACCAAAGCTGTGAGCCTGCCATTCAGTTAATGCTGCTACCACAAAAATGAAATCAGAAGATGAGAGGGAAAAAAATTTTTAAAAAGTATGTGGAGATTTATAAACAGATTTTAAGGCAACACTATTTTGGCCTCCGAGTTAAAACCAAGTATGCCTTTTCCTTCAGAAACTCTGATATCTAAAAAGGTAGGATGAAATAAAAACAGGTGGCAGTACATTTGGAAAGAGCAAGGCAATGCCCACCCTTTTCTGAATTATGTGACCCACCCATAGCAAACTTTCCTGCCAACTGTTCTTATCTCTGTAATAGTCGCCATGGCAGTCTATTACAATAATTGTTTCATGCACCTTCTTCCCCCTTTACACAGTGATCTTCTTTGAAAGGAGACGTATTTTCTCTTTGAATCCCCAGAACCTGGCACAATAACTAATGCATAATAGACCTTCAACTCTTGTTTATTCATTAAGATGGTTTAAAGATATTTAATTAGTTGATTGCAGGGTCTTGACAGACAGTAATGCAAATACAGACAATGTTACAGTTTCTTATATCTTAAGTGCTTTTACACTTTCTACTATTTTGGTCCAAAGAAGAAAAAATGATTTATTAAAGTGATAAATGAATATAAATAAAGGAGACACATTTTTATAAAGCAAATCCAAACAAATTTATCATGAACAAAAGATGTTATTTTTTTTACCAGGGCCATTTTTCTACTAAAATTCTATTCAAAAGCCTCATGTGTCACCAAAAACTGTGTAGACAAGACACAAAACTTTTTCCAAAATTCTGAGAGCAAACACCAAAGAGGTCATTGTGAAATGAGTGAAGAAAATTTTTGAAAAATATCATGGCCAGAGTGAGGCTAGTATTGGAAGTTCAGACAGAATAATAGGAATGACAACTACCTAGTGTGGCCAAGATGGTCAAAAAGAAAACCACGTAACCAATATTGGGGGTGTTTTGAAGAACAAGAGGCTTAAAACTTGCTTTTAGGACATGTAACAAAAAAAAAAAAAAATCAAAACCAACAATCAAAGGATATCATTGTATACTTTACAACTAGAACTTCAGAGAAACAACTTTTACAAAGTGTGAATGTGCACAAATAGGACTTACGTAAAGAATATGGGCACATGGGGGTGTGTTAAAATAGTTAAAAATGAGTATAAATAGATTTGAGAAATAAGAACAGAAATTTCTCAGATAAAATGTGCAGAGTCAGAAATGTTGAGAAATCTGTAATGCTGAAAACTAAGAGTAGATGACATAGTACCAGGGATGAGCAGAAACTCTACATTTGCAAACTGAAAGTGACCATGAGGCAAAGTATATCAAGAACCACACACATCAGTGGCAGATGGCTGTAGGTGGACCACCCGGCGTCCAGGTGCGTTATTCTGGAGAGATTTGATTTTTGCCTAAGTGACCGTTTTTACTGTTTTGTTTGGTTCTGTTGCTAGAAAGTACCCTGTGGTGAGGAAAGCATGACAAAGGCCGATACTATTGATAGAATACATTGATCCAGGGAGTAATAAAGTGCAACAGGTAAAAAGAAAGTTGTGAGGGAGATAATCAAAGTGCTGGGGATGGAACATCTAATTTTGCTTTCTTGCAACCCCACCTACCATCAGGTTATGAAAACTCAGTTTTTATAACTCATAAAATCATGAAAATTGGGCGATGGGAAACTAGACATAGTAATGGTAGTTTAGAAGCTGGAAAGCATGTGGATGTGTGATAAATGACTTATGATGGGTAACGGGAAGTATCACATTCCTCAGGCTTTGGAGTGGGTAGGGAAGGAAGCATCTAAAATAAGGGAAGGGGGTCCAAGGGGTGGTAGAAGGTACTGGAGAAGCAATTAAAGCTATGTACACAACAATTATAGAGCTGGCCGTGTAAATAAGAGGTGCCTTGACCAAAGAAAGACAGGCATACTAGTCTAAAATATTCATTAAATCAGTTGTAAATTTTTATTTACCAGGAAATCCTAAAGTACTTCACTTTAAAGTACACATTTTGCACATTACTTTTCCCAGTTTGGTTACCTGTTTTCCAAACACTCAAAGTTAAAATTCAATTTAGATTTCATCAGGAAAGAGAGTTGCTATAGTCTGTAGCTAGATAAAATAAGAGCATTGATATCAGCTGGCAGACTTGGGAAAGAAACAGTACTTGGATGGCTTAGGGTGGGACAAACACTTCAGCATATCGTTAGTGACATTAACCTTGCAAATATTGCACCAACATTAAACCATGTGCAATGGGCTAACCTTGAGAGAAAAGAAGTCTATAATGCATTTTAGAAGTTTTTCATCTAAGATAGATTTACAAATTTCTGACACTTGAAAACATACCTCTGGCAATTTGGATAATTATGTACAAACCTTCATTCCCCGGCATTACTGGATACATGACGTGTCCCGACTTATGCACCTCCTCCTGGTTAGAACCTCTTCCATGCTACATTGCCCAAACAGAGAATAATTTATATGCAGAGAAAACAGAAATCAGCAGAAAGTCCTGGCACTTATAAAATGCAAATGAAAGGGAATCATAAAATATATTCATATTTCTCCAGGGAGCCATGCTTTGGCTAGAAAGGGGTAATGTCATGGTTGTGGAGATTTAGCTCCTCTGTTAATGTTAAATTATTAACATATGATTAGGGAAATTTTTAAGTGAAATTATCAAAATTTATTTCAGATATGGATTTTGGTTTGCTAAGGCTATGAAAAACAAGGGTGTATACATTTACGTTTTTGGCTTTTGACAGTCATTTTCTCTTGAAAGTCATTAATTACCACAGAGGTGTCATGAAGAAAAAGTCAGATTCCTGACCTCAATTCCCTTGGGGTTAACATAGCCAAGTAAAGGAGTACAGCAGGGTACTGTTTTGAAATATCATCCAAAGTATTTTTCTTTTTAAAAAATTTATGTTTCCTCCCTGGAATTATCTTGCAATTAAGACTAGGCCAAGGGGATTAGGTTTATTGCCGTAGATAAGAGGCAGGCAGACATTGCATATGCAGTTAAAAAAAAAAAAAAAAAAAAGGAAAAGCTTTGAACTTCAAACTAAATGCCCCAGGTTGAGTTCTCTGAAAGTAGATGTTGAGACAAAGTTTAGCATGTGAGAAATTTATTAGGGATTCACACCTGTAGCAAAGAGTGAGTGGAAGCAGGGTCAGGCTGATGAAGCAGTCAGATTTCCATGCAGTTCAGTGGGCCTAAAGTCCCCTTAGTGGTTGTGTGCAGGTTGAGGCTGCTGATGAAAGCTGAGGTGAGGCTACAAATACTTTCTCAAAGGAGGATCTGACAACAGGTTTCTGAGTCCATACACTAATTTTATAAAACTTCAATCACAAAGTTTCCAGCCATGCTTTCAAATAGAAAAAAAAAGGATTTCTTGGACATCTTAAAGCTGTCTTTTCACATATCAACCCAAACTTAGAGAATCCACAGTAAGCCCAATAGCCAGGAGCAATGCAAGCTTTAAGTGAAATAATTTACCGCAGTCCTTTCAATGTCTTTCCAAGACTGCTTGAGGATAGCTGAGGTTGGGAACAGAGCCAGGAGAGAGAGGATATGTCCCCAAACTTCATTGCTGTTTCTGTATTTCTGGACCATAACCTGCAGATTCTGGAAGACTCTGGGAAAGCTCTGCCTTTTATTGTCTGGGAATAGCAGTGTCGTAATGGCTGGAGAAAGGCCTAAGAGTTGAGCATGACGGCTTCTTCACAGGGAGGTACACACTTCAGCATCTGTGGCAAAAGCAGGTGAGATTTCTTTATTTCAAGAATTAGAAATCAGAAATTTTGTGAAAAACAGTGAATGTGAATATACCTGGGAGTCAGAAGAAGGTCACTGGCATAAGCAAAGGCAAGATCCAGAGTCATCAAATTCAGGTATAAACATAATCAGTAAATGATCAAGAGAAGTTTCATTTCTTAGCCAATACTGCCACCAGACCTCTATGCAACCAGAAGGACCTAGTTAAAAAACCTAGACCCAGTTACAAAACAAAGGCATTCAGGGAGAACAGAACATGTGGTCCAGAGAAAAAGGATAATGATACATCCCAGACAATGACCAGATGACATTCCAGTAATATTCTGAGGATACATAAACACAGAACTCAAACTCCCACCACATTGAACACTCAGATATCATCTTGGGAATAGGACAGGAGTGGTCTTTCAAAGAAAGACAAATGCAGAAAGACTTAAAATAAGTTTAAACTGGAAGACATAAGATAGATTAAAATTGTACCAAAATTATATTAACCAAATATGTTTAGTAGGGTGAAATGCAGAATTGGACTGTCCAAAATGCTAGCCACTAGACACATACACCTATTTAAATTAATTAATTCAAGTTAAGTTGAAATCAAATAAATTAAAGTTAATAAAAATTAAATAAAATTAAAAATAAAATTAAAAATCCAGTTTCTTTTTTGTTCTAGAAACATTTCTGGAGCTTAATAGTTATGTATGGTTAGTGGCTTCCATATTAAACAATTTGAATTATGGAACATTACCTTCATTGCAGAAAGTTCTACTGGGCAGTGCTATTTGAGAGAAATAGGAAATTAGTTATGTTAAAATATTTATTTTTTACATTGTGCACACCTGAATTGCTGTGTATATCCATTGATCATGCCACATGAAGAATTAATTTTTCAATCCTCTTTGGAACTAGGAAGATATCCAAAATAATGTTTTGTTTTGTTGAGTAGACTTTAGTGAGGCCAATTTTGTCACTATCCATGAATATACCATACTCAGGCTCACTACAATTCTTTTGCTTTCCATCAACTTACATTCTTTTCCAAATATCACACATCTGAAAAAGTCCAAATGAATCTATCTTTCCCCTGAAGCTCACCATAACAGGATAAATGCTTAATAAAGTTATCCATTATTTCTACAACAGTCATGGCAAGAATGATTAAGTATATCAGAAGCCTTACACTTAGCATGATATTTTTGAGGTTTTTTTGCATTGTAGCATGTGTCAGTACTTAATTCTGTTTTATGGCTGAATAATAAATACTCCATTGTATGCATATACCACATTTGTTAATCTGTTCATGAACATATTGGTTGTTTTTCCCTTTTGGTTATTGGGGATATTATTCTATGAATGTTCTTCTATGTACATCTTGTGCACAAGTATTTGTTTGAATACCACTTTTTGGTTTTGGTGAGTAAATATCTAGCAGTGGGATTGCAGGGTCTTTTGATAATTCTGTGTTTAATTTTTGGAGGAACCACCAGGCTAGACTGTTCACAGCAGCTACATCATTTTACATTCTCACCACAGTGTGAGATGGTTCCTCTTTCTCCACATCCTCGTCAACACTTGATAGTCTCTGTTTTGTTTTGTTTTGTTTTTAAATATTAGCCATACTAATGCGCATGAGATGGTATTGATTTGCATTTCCCTGATTACTGATAATGTTGGGCATCTTTTCATGAGCTTATTGGCCATGTGTATGTCTTCTTTGGAGGAATGTCTATTTCAACCTACAAGAATCATTTAATGTGAGAAAATATACCAAATACCTTAAGCAAAATGCCTGTGATTATATACCAATGGAAATTATTATTAAATATTTATCCTTATCCCCCACCAGATACACATATTAAACTTTGCGATTTTCATTTCGTTATCTTTCTGTAATAACTAAAAAGTTGACATGACTGTTGCTATGGTCTGAAAGTTTTTGTCCCCCCAAAATTCTTGTATTGAAATCACAACTCCCAAGCTGATGGCATTAGGAGATAAAGCCTTCGAGAGGTGATTTGGGGGAGCTTTACCTTCATGAATCTAATTGTTGTCCTTATAAAAAAGGCCCAAGAGAGACCCCCTACCCCTTCTACCATGTAAGGACACAGCAAGAAGGCATCAACTATCATGAGGACCCCCACCGGATAACACATCTGTTAACAACTTGATCTTGGATTTTGCAGCCTCCAGAACTGAAAAAATAATTTTCTATTGTTGATAAGCTACCCAGGTTATGGTATTTTGTTATAGCAGCCCAAATGGACTAACACAAATGTATTTTTCATTTCATATCTTTTATTCTGAAGAACAGTTATTAAGTAGGCTACCAAGTAAATTATGTGTTTAGAAATATCTTTCTGTTTCAAAACTCATTATTGGTAATATTATGTACATTTTTGGGATTGCTATCAAATTTGGGGAATGTTTTTATGTATAAGTTTAAACATTTCAGGAGCATTATATTTGTACAATACCTAACCTTGACTGTTCTTTGAATATAAAAACTCACTGAGAAATTTTTAATGTATTCTCTTCTTGTAGAGGCATACTATGAGTTTTGAGCTCTCTTTGTAAATGATAGTAAGTCCTCTCAAAGTAGAAATATTTTCTATTTCTAAAGTTAAAATATATGTACAGTAAATTATATACAGTTCACTAATTTTAAAAATTAAGCTAAAACGAATCTTTATGTCTGTATGTACCAGTTATGCTGTTACCTATATATGGTTATCTTTTGTCTATTCCTACTCTAAACTTCTCTTCCATAGGTCACCATTATCAATAATTCTTTCACAAAATTTGTCTATTCCTAGCACAGGATATGCTGTGCTATTTTATATCTGAGATCTTTTATTTAAAACAATGTTTGAGAGAGTCATTCATGTTGCTGAATTTTTTTTAATGACTCTGTAGATTTGTATTTTATGTACATACTAAAATATATTTATCTATTTTGTTATTGACAGGTTGTTTCCAGGTGTTAGATATTATGAATAAAACATTTTTGAATTATATTTTCATGCTTTTGGGGGGACACATATGCATTTCTTTTTGGTATATAACTAGTAGTGAAGTTGCTATATCACTGAATACTGTGGTAAGCAATTTTTAAGATGGACCCAATGACCCCCACTCCCTGGAACTACACTACCTGTGTAATACCCTCCCCTTGGGTATATGATGGACTTACTGACTCACTTCTGACAAACAATATGGCAGACATGATATGGTGTCACTTCAGAGACCAGGATATGAAAAGATTGGCTTCTGCTCAGGTTGTTCTTTCTTCCTCCCTCTTAGATCACTTGTTTATGGAAGAAGCCAGTTGAGTTAGCTCTGTAGAGAGGCCCAAGTGAGGAAGTTCAAAAGTAATAGATATTCTGAAGGCTTTCAGCAGTGATGTGAGTGATCTTGAAAGCAGCTCTTCTGGTCCTGCCAACAGTCATATGAGTAGGTTCCATAGGGCATCTTCCCTCAGTCAAGCCTTGAGATGATTGCAGGACCAGCTTAGATTGCATCCTGTGAGAGCCCCTGAGTGGGAAACACTGAGCAAGCTGCTTCCCCCATTCCTGACCCATGGAAACTGGCAGGTAGTAAATGTCTATTGTTTTTATCAATTAATTTTGGGATAATTTGTACAAAAATGAGATATATAACATAGTAAATATGTGTTTAGATTTAATAATTATTGAAAATAAATTTTAAACTGTTCGTATAATTTTACGCTTCCATCAGCAATGTATGGAAGTTCTAATTGTCCCTTATCTTTGAAAGCTGTTTCTGTTGTCAGCTTTTTAACTTTAGCCATTGTGGTTAAATCATCATTTCTCTGAAGACTAATGACATTAAATATATTATTGTATTATTGTTAGTTACATGTATATTGTCTTTTGAGAAGCGCCTATAGAAATTTTTTGCCCATGTTTGTATTTGGTTCTTTTTA
>NW_012149352.1:564311-565732 GCF_000956105.1 Propithecus coquereli
AAAAAAAAAAGGAAAAGTCAATGTTCAGCTTTGAACTTCAAACTAAATGCCCCAGGTTGAGTTCTCTGAAAGTAGATGTTGAGACAAAGTTTAGCATGTGAGAAATTTATTAGGGATTCACACCTGTAGCAAAGAGTGAGTGGAAGCAGGGTCAGGCTGATGAAGCAGTCAGATTTCCATGCAGTTCAGTGGGCCTAAAGTCCCCTTAGTGGTTGTGTGCAGGTTGAGGCTGCTGATGAAAGCTGAGGTGAGGCTACAAATACTTTCTCAAAGGAGGATCTGACAACAGGTTTCTGAGTCCATACACTAATTTTATAAAACTTCAATCACAAAGTTTCCAGCCATGCTTTCAAATAGAAAAAAAAAGGATTTCTTGGACATCTTAAAGCTGTCTTTTCACATATCAACCCAAACTTAGAGAATCCACAGTAAGCCCAATAGCCAGGAGCAATGCAAGCTTTAAGTGAAATAATTTACCGCAGTCCTTTCAATGTCTTTCCAAGACTGCTTGAGGATAGCTGAGGTTGGGAACAGAGCCAGGAGAGAGAGGATATGTCCCCAAACTTCATTGCTGTTTCTGTATTTCTGGACCATAACCTGCAGATTCTGGAAGACTCTGGGAAAGCTCTGCCTTTTATTGTCTGGGAATAGCAGTGTCGTAATGGCTGGAGAAAGGCCTAAGAGTTGAGCATGACGGCTTCTTCACAGGGAGGTACACACTTCAGCATCTGTGGCAAAAGCAGGTGAGATTTCTTTATTTCAAGAATTAGAAATCAGAAATTTTGTGAAAAACAGTGAATGTGAATATACCTGGGAGTCAGAAGAAGGTCACTGGCATAAGCAAAGGCAAGATCCAGAGTCATCAAATTCAGGTATAAACATAATCAGTAAATGATCAAGAGAAGTTTCATTTCTTAGCCAATACTGCCACCAGACCTCTATGCAACCAGAAGGACCTAGTTAAAAAACCTAGACCCAGTTACAAAACAAAGGCATTCAGGGAGAACAGAACATGTGGTCCAGAGAAAAAGGATAATGATACATCCCAGACAATGACCAGATGACATTCCAGTAATATTCTGAGGATACATAAACACAGAACTCAAACTCCCACCACATTGAACACTCAGATATCATCTTGGGAATAGGACAGGAGTGGTCTTTCAAAGAAAGACAAATGCAGAAAGACTTAAAATAAGTTTAAACTGGAAGACATAAGATAGATTAAAATTGTACCAAAATTATATTAACCAAATATGTTTAGTAGGGTGAAATGCAGAATTGGACTGTCCAAAATGCTAGCCACTAGACACATACACCTATTTAAATTAATTAATTCAAGTTAAGTTGAAATCAAATAAATTAAAGTTAATAAAAATTAAATAAAATTAAAAATAAAATTAAAAATCCAGTTTCTTTTT
>NW_012149352.1:578442-579007 GCF_000956105.1 Propithecus coquereli
GTATGAGGATGGTTTTATATCTGGGTTCTCAGTTCTGTTCCACTGGTCAATGGCTCTGTTTTTGTGCCAGTATGAAGCTGATTTGATTATTACAGCCTTGTAATAAAGTTTGAAGTCTGGTAAATTGTTTTTATTGCCTGGAATTGTTTTTGCTATGTGGTGTCTTCTCTGGTTCCATACAAAGCGTAAAATTAATTTTTCTACATGTGTGAAGAATGATGTTGGTATTTTAATAGGGATTGCAGTGAATCTGTAGATCACTTTGGGTAGTATAGACTTTTTAACAATGTTGATTCTACCGACCCATGAGCATGGTGTGGTTTTCCACCTGTTTATATACTTTGCTATTTCCTTCCTCAATGTTTCATAGTTCTCTCTGTAGAGGTCTTTTATCTCCTTAGTTAAATATATTCCTAGGTACTTTATTTTCTTTGTTGCTATTGTGAAGGGAATTGAGTCGTTGATTTGGTTCTCGGTGTGACTGCTATTGGCGTATATGAAAGCCTCTGATTTGTGTGTATTGATTTTCTATCCTGAGACTTTACTGAATTCATTTATCAATTCC
>NW_012149352.1:580451-583492 GCF_000956105.1 Propithecus coquereli
TTGCTTTGGATTCATTGTGCTACCCAAACTTTAAGATTCTTGGCTTTTATCAAAAAATCCATGCTGGTCCCAGATTCTGTAAATATTTCTTTCTTTTCTGATAGTTTCTTTACCTTTTTATTTGGTGAACTAAAATATATGAGAATTTATTATTCTATTTTTCAATCCTTATAAACTTTGTCCATTTTTTAATATATTAAAAATAATGAGTCAGCTGGGTGATTATTTTAGATTACATCACTGCATTTATTATCTTTTTATTCAAGTAAGGGTGCTTTTTTGAGACTTCTATTTTTACATAGTCATATCATATATGAAGAAAACAGAGAGTCAATATTATTACTATTGACACAGTTAAGGATTGGCTTATTAAGAAATCACAATAAAACATTTTTTTTTGACAAACTGATACAATACAATGGATAAAATAAATATTTACTGTTTTTTCCAGAAATACCATGGGTTTCTCATACTTAATCTAGTTTGTCATTTTATAGTATATAGATAGATATAGATATAGATATAAATAGGTGTATGTTTTCCAAGGTCATAACTCTATCACATCCTCAAGTTTTAGAGGCCTATACTCAAGACTTGACATTTGTACTTAAGTATATCAAACTTAAACCTTCTTAAAAGAAAATTTCTGAATTTTTTCCAAAAACTGTTTTTCTTTGCACATAATTCTCATTTTACTATTGGCATAATTATCCATCTAGTCACTGAGGTCAAAACTTTAGGAGTCATTTTTAATCCTCCCTTTCCCTCACTCCCTACATCACTTAGTCCACTCAAGACATGTTGGTTATATTCACAAAATTTACCTCCTGAATTTGCCATTCTCTCCATGTTCACTGTTACTCATCTAGTCCAAACCACTATTATTAACATTCCTGAACTTCTTCAATAAATCCTTTATTATTCTTTTTTTGTTCCAATCTTATCCCATTCTGGTACCTCTTTTAGGTAGCAGGCAGAGTGATCCTTAAAAAGGTAAATCAGATCATATTTTGCAACTGCTTAAATGCTTCCATTGTTTTCTCACTCTAATTAGAATAAAATTCCACACCTTTTCAGAATCCTTATGGCCCTATTTGTCCTCTTCAGCCACAAATTATGTCACTTTCTTCCTCATTGATAACTTGTAATAGCACACGAATTTTTGTTATACATTGAAAATACCAATGCATTTCCTACTGAGGCAGTTTTCAATTTTCAGTTACTTCCTCTCAACATTCTTCTTGCCACAAATATGTAAATTACTGGCTCTTTAGCATCACTTTTTAAGGAAGTATTTAAGGAAGTGTCATGAGGACAGAGCAAACAAGTGGACTTTCACTTCTCAAACCTAGGAAAATTTGAGCATCAAAAAACAATGGAAATCATGGATTATAAAATGTATGCATTCAGAAAGAAAGAAAAAAAGGAAAAGAGGAAACACTCTTCTTTTTAGTGGAAGGCCAACCAATAAATACCAAAGAAATGGTGGAGTTAGAAAAATTATCATTTTCAATCATCAAAGTGATAATTACTTACATCAAAAATCAGAGATGGAGGCTAAGGTTGTGGGAAAAGTTTGATAAAGATAGGATAGTCACATAATTTCAACGTATTTTTCCAGCAATCCCTTGTCCCTCACAAATGATAAAAATAGTAATTTTAGAATGAAGAAACCTGGCAAACATCAACTTAATCAAGATATTAAAGTTAAAATTATAAATGGATCAAACCTATACCATGTGCCTTTTTATAGGATGCACCAAGAAGGACACAGCACAAGTCTGTGATATTCACAATCTGTCCAAATGCATGATCTTCATGAATCTCATCATGAGGAAACAGCAGACAAATTCAAAGTGAGGAACATTCCACAAAAAACTGAGCTGTACTTTTCAAAAATGTTAATTTCGTTAAGACAAAGAAAGGCTAAGAAACTATTCCAGAGTAAAAGAGATGAAACAGATATGACAAAAAGTGAACTACAAGATCCAAGATAGCTTCCTTGGCTGTGAAAAAATATGTCTATACAGGACATTATCAGGACAGTTAGTGAAATTTTACTATAGAGTATGGATTTAAAAATGTGCTGTATCAAAATTAACTTTCCTGATTTTGATTTTTGTTTCATATTTGTGTAAGAGAATGATCTTATTGTAGAAAAAACATGCTATTGTATTTTGGGATAAAGTGGCAATCAGGTATACAGTTTACTCTGAAATGGTCCAGATATATGTACCTTGGGCGAATTGTGAATTTTTAAAAAGTTTACTTTGGATTTAACCACGCAAATGTTGAATCATGTTACCCACCTCGACGTTGGATTTCACCACTTTGTGGGTAGATTTCTGATAACTCAATGAACCTAGTACATGTTCTAAGAAAAAAATTTTCCATCATAAAATGATTGATATGCCAGAGAGGTAAATCAAAAAATGCCTATGTATTGGAGCCAAACATATGGCAACCACCTGAAAAATAGGTCAAAAAAATAATCACAAGTTTGACTACTGCTATAATAACTTTAAAACTGTTAGTATTACCTTCTGGCCTATAAAAATAATGAAGGTTGGGAAAACTCTACAGTAAATATTTTGATGGTTTCTCATACAACTTTATAACCCTCTTCTGTTTATAACTTCAAAGAAACTGTTTTTGGGCTTTGTGATGTTTTTAGCATTTTATCAGTTGTAAATGAAACTCAGCTTTTCTATTGAAATTGCTAAGAAGCTAGACTATAGATCTTTGGAAGTGGTATTCATTAAATACATTAAGCATTATGCAATGCTAAAGCTTTGATTTAAAAGTATAATATAAAAAGTAGTAGTTAAAAGATGGACTTGTCGGGGATAAGATTTTTTTGTTAGAATTGTGAAAAACACATAATAAGATTACAAAAAGTAACTGTCTATGTAATGTCATATTAATTTACCTATTAAAACATGTTATACATACGAGAAAGTGTAAATTTTTAAAATATATTGCTTTGGATTCATTGTGCTACCCAAACTTTAAGATTCTTGGCTTTTATCAAAAAATCCATG
>NW_012149352.1:583542-599131 GCF_000956105.1 Propithecus coquereli
ATGATTCATATTAAAAATAAATTTAAACAAATTGGATTTCATGCCATATTTGAAAAAACGTTGTCATCATCATTTGTTGAAGAATTCAAAAGTTTAGGAAAAGGTGACTGCAAGCATCCTAGTACAAACATTTAAATACTTAATGATATTCCTTTACATCTTATTAACAAAGTAAATGCAAATGAAATAATATGGTTGAGTGAGGGCAACCTGAGATTAGAATGCTTATTCATGGTCCATATATTGGGACTAAACTAATGATATTAAATAATATTTACTGAACAAAAACATTAATTATCACCAACTGTATGATAAGCAAAGAGCTATATGCTGGTGGTTGTGCATATTCTTATTCCCTCTTTCGAACACATCATAAACGAACACACAATTAAACAAGGAGCAGATTATGGCAGAAGAGGTTTTGGTGAGGACAAATACTCGAGGGCACTATTTGACTTGGCATATGAGGGGCTTTCTAAGCAGTTCATCCAGGCTGAAGAAAAGATTGTACTCTAGGGCCTTGAGGAAGATGAGCTGCTTTATCTTTACTCTTGAAAAGTATCCCCATTTTCTATCATAAAATTAAGACAATTAGGAAAATTGGAAAATGCAGAGCACCATTTGTTTCTTTGCATAATAATGTTGATGCATTAGGAGAGAAGAAATAAAACCACATTTCTGTTCATCACATATATATGCTATTTTTCAGACTTTGCGGATTTGGCAAAATATAACACGTGGTTCTCTAAACTCTGTTCTTTCTTAATTTTTAAACCTAGACATTTTTTTCACTGAAATTCAATCCTTATGCTCCTCATTCCTTTCCACTTAACTCATCAAAATGTGGCTCTACATAATATATTTGACATTCAGCATAAATTTGATTCTTTTTTTCCCTAAAACATAGGACGCTGTATTTTGCCAATGGTAAACAAATCAAAATATTCAGCTTCAGACTGAATTCATTAAGAAGTGTAGGCTTTTGTGCCTGTGTGTGGATGCTACTTTTGGCAAAACAAATTTTTCCTCTGTTCTGAAACCTTTACTGACATGATAGCAAGTGAACTGAAGAACAGGGAAAGAAACAATACACATACATTCAGCATGAAAAAATCATCCTTATAAAGAAATCAAGAGAACAATGAATTTACAACATATAATATAATTACTAGATTCACTCCAAAATTCCAGTGGTTAACTTGCATTCACTGGTATTAAATATTTTATACATTAATTTTCAGGAAAAATAACAACAAATATTCCTGGAAACAATGTCATTTGTTTTATGCATATTACCTATTGCTTAATTTTCAAATAATCTTAGGAATGAACAATTATTTACATTATATAAATGAGAAATTTAAGGCATTGAAAGTTTAAGTGCCTCCATCAGTTGCACACCTATAATTAAGTGACTGATTCATGCCCAGATCTCATAGATTGTGAAGTATAGGAACTTTAGAATACCTTATACTTTTTCATTCCACTTGGGTTATGGAACTCTATTATCTTCTAATTCATTTAAAGTGAACAATTGGTTTGATCTGGCTCCATATGAATTGAACCTTTGTTCAGTTATATTAGACACATGTAAAAGATCATCTATTTTGATAAAATTTAATGCTTTCTTATGTGATCTTAAGTAGTTTACGATAACATCAAAAGGGTTTAAATTTAAGAACTAATATTAAAAGACCTGGCTTTCACACTTAAACATTATTTTTCTTGGCAAATATTAACATCCTAAAGTTTAAAAAATTCTATTATTACATTTATTAACAATACAATTAAGATTATAAATGCTAAACAATACTAAATGGACATTTCTGATAAAAAGCCAAGGGAGTTCCTTGGTAAATACTCCTTATCTAGAAGTTTCTATGAAGATTATTTGAAAGGCATTTTCCGCATGAAATTCTTAGTAAAATGTAGTTAAAGAACTAGACAGAGAAATCATCTTGCTATTAAAACTTAGGTCTTAAAGCTATTTTTGATTTTTGTTGCAGAAACTTAAAGAATATGCACATTTATGGATTAGAAAATATGAGGGAAAATCATTCCGTATTAAAATTAATACTGAGTTGAATAAATATATAGATGATTTTTTTGTTAATTTGTCACAAAAACATGGAATTTGTTCCCAAAAATAAGATGTTAGTTTTATTTCACATTAGACAACAAGAAAATGATTTAAGTTGCATTTGACAAGATATTTCACTAGTGTTAATGATAATTATGCCATGATTGATGTGTATGCATGTATTCTAAATATGTGACAGAGTTTAAAATTAAAAGAATACTGGGTTGGAGTACTAACATAGGGTAAACAATTAGATTCCCATAAAAGATGAATCAAAAAGAGCATTTAGCACATCAGTTTGACCCAAAAGTTGGCACTTGTTGCTGGATGAGAACATTTATCCTTGTGGATGAATAATGTGTTAGATAAAATTTACAAAGAGGCAGCTTTTAGTTCAAGTTGAGAAATATTGTTTAAGGAAACAGCTACCCCCAAATAACAAATAAGCCTTTGAGGTGCACATATCTTACTTCCCAGAATAGCTGTATTTTTTGTTATGTCCATATCCTTATTATATTACTAATTGCAATGTATGTTAATAATTGTTGCTTCCAAATCTCCTTAAGCCATCTGTTCTCTTCTGAAGAGATGGTCCTGTTTTATTCAATTATGTATCTTAGTGTGAGTCAAGTCTCATGGAAGGTCATGACCATATAATAGTTTTGTGAAGTAATCCAAGAATTATAACAATTTGATAAATTATGATGATTTCTTCTTGTTTCTGTCACACTTTGTGAGATCAATTTCAACATTCTCTGTCTGGGAGAGAGGTAAAAATTTTCTCTTTGGATGTGATGCAAGATTAGATAGTCAGGAAGTATTCTGGAATGTCAGAGTAAGGAGTTCCAAAAGTCAACTCCTGCATAAAAGCAAGAACATTGGCAAAAAATGTAAAAATCAACATTTTCAGAATTCTGAAAATGAACAAAAGGCTTGAAATAAACCAAAGACTGTTTATTCAACGAAAAGTGGTAAGTCTTAGTTACAGCAGCAAGATTTGTGTCATTGTAACTTTCCCTATCCTGATCTCCTGTCCTTAGGTCTACAGTAGACTAGAAAACCAAAAATCATGCAAATACAGTAGCTATACAAACCAACAGCCTAACAGCCATTGAAGGAGAAGCGATGGGTATGGAACTCCCCAAAGTCCCCACCTGAAAGAATTGTCACAATTTGTTTGATCCATTGGGCACTTCCTTAAAAGGCTCCATTTTCAGGATTGTTTTTATTTGAACTAAATTGGAGCTTACTCTGTGTAAACAGCCTTATCTTTAGGGTGTTTGCTGAAAATAATCCAAGGAAATTTAACATTACAGATGCCTGAGGTAGTAATATACGTTGAGGTTAATAGGAGACAGATGAAAACACTTGAAAGGAAAAACTGGGGTATGTTATGTTTACATGATACTTTCAAAATCTCTGACATATTCTTGAGAATACACAAGGCCACAGGTAAGTATGTGGTTGTGGGAATACCCAGCAGATATCTGAGAATACCCTAATATCTTACCTATGGTCGATCTTGAGGCTCTGCACAAATAAAAAGTTAAGGCTAAGACAGAGTTGCAAACTACCTGTGGAGCTTTGAACACATGCCCAGCTATACACATAAGGCATATTAGCAAAGGCTGGGAGATGTATTAATTCAAGACACTTAAGGAAATCTCTATTCAATTATTAGCTTACCACTAAGCTATCAGAGACTTCAGTGACTGCATGCTGAATAATGTACAGATAGATAAATAGATAGGTAGATAAAGAAAACAGACTATACAAAATTACTCCAGAAAAGTCATGAAACAAACAGCAATTTCAACAACAGGCAACTGCAACAAACCCAGGGTTCTCTTTTCCAGAGCTACTACATTATATTATTTAAAATGACAATATAAAAAGAATGAAACGTGCCAAGAAACAGGAAAGTATGGACCAATAACAGGAGGAAATGCTGTCAATACAACAGTCCCTGAGGAAGCCCAAACATTGGGTTTATAAGACAAAGACTTTAAATTAGCTATAATAAATATGTTTAAAAATTAAAGGAAACGATGTCTAAAAACTTAAAGGGGAGAAAGAGAATGTTGTTTTCAAATAGAGAACATCAATACAGAGATAGAATTCTATATTGCTCACGTTACAAATTCTGGAGTTGAAATTACAATAAAATAACAATAATACACTCTTTGGGCTTAACAACAGATTTTAACTGGCAAAAGAATCAATGACCCTGAAGATAGATTAATTTAGATTATCCAATATGAGAAAACAAAAGAAACAAGAATAAAGAAAAAGAAATAGAGCCTCAGAGACCTGTGAGACACCACCAAGGATATCACCATACACAGAGTGGAATCCTCATAGAGATGGAAAGAGAGAAAAAGAGGAAAAATATATTTGAAGAAATGACGGCTAAAAACTTTGTAATTTATTGAAAACGTTAAACTGCAGTCAAGAAACTCAGTGAACTACAATTGGATAGCCACAAAAATATGCAGACCTAAACATATCATAATAAAACTATCAAAAGCCAAAGGCATAGAAATAATCTTGAAAGCCACAAGAGAAAAGAAATTCATGGAATACAAGGGTTTTCAAGACTATTAACAGCCGACTTTTCCTTAGAAATTATGGAGGCCATGGGGCAACAGGATGACACACTCAAAGTATTGAAAGAAAAAAAAAAAAAAGACTGTAAAGCAAGAATATTATATCCAGCAAAATGATCTTTCAAAAGACAAAGAAGGAACTTCTGGTTTTTGGTCCACCATATAGGAAGCTTGGAAATTGACCCTCTATCCTAAGCAAAAAGGTAAAAAACTGCCCCCCAAAACTCAAAAATTACTCGGAGAAGTGAGTCAGAAAACTGAAGTCACAGGGAAAACTCTTGCCCCCAAATTAGAGAGACAGACAGGCAAATACAATGAATCAACAAGCTACTAGAGCAAAAATCCACGAAGAGAAATTTCTGTGGGAACCAGTGCTAGCATACAGACACCTGAAATAATAATTGATGAATTGCTAGAGTCTCAATGTAGACAATTCTTGGAAATAAAATCCCCATGGGGACCCAGGTATCAGGACCACTCACCAAACTTTTGTGAGTTTTACCTCCTGGAGCTCTCCTAGCCTCTCACAGTGAGTATCAGAGGAAAATCCCCTTGTGGTTTTGCCAAGGAGAGAATAAAAAGTAACTACTTGGGAATAAGACAAAGCCTTCAGTTCTTCTTAGCGAGGTCTGCCCTAAGTAGAATCTATTCAACCTGAGTCTAACCTACTGGAATTTTATCAGAGCCTAAGAGAATTATAGGAAGGCAAACACCCAATTCCAATCAGCTCTAGTCTTCCACATCGAGGAAGGGAAATACCCAATTCCAGCTCGCTCTAGCCAGCCTATGCCACCTAAGGTGGGGAAGGCACTGAGAAGCAGTTGTGAAGTTTACATTCCAGGCATAGGTGCAATAAAAGACTAATACCTAATTGTAAGACTATAGAATGCTTCTCTTCCTCTTTTATCACCACATTTCTAAAATCCTATTTATAACAGTACATTTTACCCAGTACATCATGTCCAGCCATCAATAAAAAAATTACAGGCATGCTTACAGGCAAAAAACACAATTTAAAGAGACAGAGCAAAAATCAAAACCAGACTCAGATATGGCAGGGAATTTGGAATTATCAGACTTGGAATTTAAAACAATTTCAAACAACTATGATTAATATACTAAGGGCTCAAAAGGTTAAAATAGACAGTGTGCAATAACAGATGGGAAATATAAATACATAGATGAAAATTTCAAGAAAGAAACAAAAAAGAAATGCCGAAGATCAAAAACACTGCAACAAAATGAATAATGCCTTTGATGGGCTTATTAGTTGACTAGACACAGCTGAGGAAAGAATCTCTGCACTTTAGGATATCTTAATAGTAACTGCCACACTGAAAAGCAAAGAGAACAAAAGAGAATGAAAAAACAGGGCAGAACATCTAAAACTGTGGGACAATTACCAAAACTATAACATATTTATATTGGGAATACCAGGAGGAGAAGGAAGATAGAAAGGAACAGAAGCCATATTTAAAGCAATAATTACTGAGAATTCCCCCAAATTAATGTCAGACAACAAACCACAGATCCAGGAAGTTCAGAAAACACCAAACAAAATACATGCCCCTCCCCCCAAAAAATGTACAGCAAGAGCTTGGCACAGTGGCTCACATCTATAATCCTAGCACTTTTGGAGGCCAAGGCAGGAGGATTGCTTGAGGCCAGAAATTTGAGACCAGCCTGAGCACCATAGCAAGACCCTGTCTGTACAAAAAAATTGAAAAATTAGCTGGGCATGCTGGCATGCTTCTGTAATCACAGTTACTTGGGAGGCTGAGACAGGAAGACAGCTTATACTCAGGAGTTTGAGGTTGCAGGGAGCTATGAAGAGCCCACTGCTCTCTAGCCTGAGCAACAAAGTGAGACTCTGTCTCAAAAAAACAAAAAAAAATACACACACACACACACACACAAACACATATATGGCTAGGCTAATCATATTCAAACTACAGAAAATCAAAGATAAAGAAAAATTCCTTAAATAAGCCAGGCAGCAGATAAGAATTATATTTGACATGACTTAGAAACTATGCAAGCAATAAGAGACTGGAGTGAAATATTCAGAGTGTTGAGTGCAAAAACCCACTAACCTAGAATTATACACCCTGAAAAGTTGTCCTTCAATAGTGAAGGATACATTAATATTAAGACTTAGAGAACAAAAGTTGAATTTGTTGCCAGTATACCTGCCATGCAAGAAATGTTAAAAGAAGTTCTTTAAAGAGAAGGAATATGATATAGTTCAGAAATTCAGGTTCACATGAAGAAAGGAAGAACACTGGAAAATGAATAAGTGGAGGTAAAATTTAAAAAATAATTTTTTATTCTTAACTGATCTGACAGCTAACAGGTTATTCAAAATAATAATAGCATGTGCATCCCCTAAGTATGGGACATTTGAATATGAACTGTAGTTTCGATGTTAAATTTCTTGATTTTAATAAATAAACTGTGGTTATGAAAGAAAGTCTTAGTTCATCCAGGCTGCTATAACAAAATGTCATAATCTGGGTGGCTTATAAACAACGGAAATTTACTTCCAACAGTTCTGGACCCTGGGAAGTTCAGGATCAAAGCACCAGCAAATTCAGTGTCTGGCCGAATCTTTCTGATTCATAGATAGTGCTTTTTTGTTATGTCCTTACATGGTAGAGGGGCAGGTGAGCTCCCTGCAATGTACGGGCACTAATCCCATTCATAAGGTGACCTAGTCACTTCCCAAAAGCCCCACATCCAAATATCATAACATTGAGGTTAGATTTCACATGAATTTTAGGCAGGGCACAAACATTCAGTCCAGCCCAAAGTGTCCTCTTCTCAGAAAATATTCACTTAACTCTTAAAGGGCAATTGGGTACAATTTCTCCAATGTAATTTCAGCTGTTTAGACACACACACACACACACACACACAAAAGGTTTACAACATGCATTTTTAAACTGTCAAAATCTAGTCAAATAACATCTCTCCACTTCATATATAATAGAAAACTTAACAATATACATTGCCTTCCCTCTTTTAACCTCTGTACTAATGTTTTTACACATTTTAGTTTTACATATATTGTTATTATTTTGCTTTACTCAATTTTATTGGTATTGAAATTCAAAAGAAAATGTTTTATATGCACCATTGCATTTAATATCTTGGTGATCTTTTATTTGTGAAGATCTGAGTTGTCATCACGAAGCATATTCTCTCAGCCTGAAGAATTTCATTTTCCATTTTCCATAGTGTACATCAGCTAGTGATAATATCCTTCATATTACCTTAACTTATCAGGTATATTTTTGTTGGATATTAAAATATAGGTTGATGTTTATTTTCTTTCACTATTTTAATAAGTTTCTGGCTTTCATTTATTACAATGAAAGATTAAACATAATTCTGATTGTCATTGTCCTATGTAATATCTGGCTGCTTTTAAGGTTTTTCTCTTTATCACAGGTTTTGAGCAATTTGATTATATTATGCTTTAATGTAGTGTTCTTGAGTTTTTCCTGCTTAAGATTACTGAGCTTCTTGGATATCAGAGTTTATAGTTAGCTTCAAATTTGGAAATAAATTTAGCCATTATTTTTTCAAATATAATAATTATTCTGCACCACCCAATTCCCCCATTTTGCCCTGGGACATGAATTACATGTGTTTGTACATCGAACTACGCAATATTTTCCCACAGGTTACTGGATTACATTCACTATTCTCCATTGTGTTCTCTCTTTTTGTCATCTCTCTCTCTCTCTCAATAAAGTTTCAAATTCTTTGTTTCCATGTTTATCAACCTTTTATTTAACACTATTTTATTTGCTTTTAAGCCCATTCTATGAATTTTCCAAAAAAAAAAAAAATATCAGATATTCTATTTTCAGCTCTAAAAGTAACCTTTGTTAATTTTTATAGTTTAAATTTTTCTTCATGCTATATGTTTTTCATTGAATCCTTGAGTACATTTATAATAACTTTAAAATCCTTTCCTTAGAGTTCCATTTACTCTGCCATTTCTAGCTCTGTTTCTATGACTGATTTTTTCCTGACTATGGTTCACACATTCTTGATTCTTTTCTGGTTTAGTCCTTGTTGATCAGATGCTTACACATTGTGTTATGTTTTTTAATGTAAGTGTTACATTGTTCCTTTAAAGCATATTGGAAGCATTTTGACACTTAAGTTACTTGCAAATCAGCTTGCTTTTTGTAACATTTGATTTTAAACTCCATTAAGATGCTTCTAGCATAGCTTTTATTCTACTGCTAGTTTAGACTTACTACTAAGGTGTGACCTTCTGGGATCTCTACTGAATTCCCTGGGTGCTCACTGACTTCTCTGTATTATGACTGCTTGAAATTCAAATGTCTCCCAGTCCTGTTTATTCTGGAAATTTTTAGCTAATAATTGTTTTGTAGTTTTTGTTGGTTTGTTTTGCCCAATCTTATGGAGTTTCTCTATGTATGTGCAGTTTTAGTATTCAGACAGAGACTCAAGGGGCCACGCAGGATTTCTGGAACTTTTTCTCTGAATATCCCGTTCATCTCCAGTGCTTAGTGCCACAGATTTCAGTCTTGTTGGTTTCCTTGAGCTCTTTTCTTCCTCGGCTCAGTGAAACTCCTTTTCACTATCTGCGTGGTTCTCACCTCCATGAACAGCAGTATCGAAAGAGGATACAGAAAAAAAAAAAAAAATCAAACTTATTTATTTGTTTTCCTTCTCTCAGAGTTCTAAGTCTTGTACTGACCATTGTATGTTATCTATTAAATAAAAATAGCTTTTTCATATAATTTTTCCAGTTTTCATGTACTTTACAGTGGAGGGGTGAAATCTAGTTCTGGTTACTTCAACATAAATGCAAGTAGAAGCTGCTATGTAGACTAATACAAAACAAGATTATATGGACTAATTTAGTGTGTTTGGCACTCTGAGCATGAATACTATGGTATTTCTTGTGTAGACAATGACTCTAAACATTTTTCATAAGACCACCCACTCTTTATTGCCAAATATTTGGCTTCTGTTTGATATTTTAAATTCAACATACTTCTTTTAATGTAATATAAATATGCTTCCTCTTTCAACACCTTCGAATTTTGGTTAATGTCACATTTGTGAATGTAGAACATGTCTTTTAAATAGAAGTTGGTTTACGTTTGTTTAAAAATTAATTTATTTTTTAATAAAAAGCATTTTTGATTCCAATAAAAAATAAAGCACGTTCTTCCAGCTAAGAAGAACATATGGACTTTTGAGGATTGTCTATTTTATGGACTACCATGGTGATTGTACAGATTGTCTTAATTTTCTTGGTATTTCTCAGCTTCATGGGTGTCATGACTAGCTATAGAATTCTTGTATCCATAACAATTTAACAAATGTTCTTCCCCTTAGTTTAAATTTATTTTGTGAATCTTTGAGTTAAAGGATGAAGGGGAGAATGGAAGGTAGGTTATTAAATTTCTCAAGTCTCAAATGCAATCTCAATCATTGTAATTTTTCATTTTCTGCTAGGTCATTGTGGAACATCTTGATATGTTGAAAGGTTAGTATCTCTTAATTTCAAGGCGTTATCAAAACAGTCTCTTTCTTTTTACTGCACATGAACTGTAGTGTTGCATGTACTAGATTTATGTGCTCTGTATTCCTTCTCAGTATAATGTAAAGAAGACCAATTTGAATTTCTATTTTATTTAAAAAAAAAAATCTACCAATATCCACCTTAGCTGGACTAATTAAGAATCCTAACTGGTTAGCTTTGATAGCCTCTCTAAATATCAGGCATGTTTTCTAGAAGGTATTATGGTTGGTGAGATACTGCTCCCCACTCACTTAATAACCAACCTCAGAATGTGACCTCTTTTGGAAATAGGGTCTTTACACATGCGATTAGTTAAGGATTTGGAGATTAATTAACCTGGATTTAGAGTGGGCCTAAATTCAATGACTGGTGTTTGTATAAGTGGAGGAGAGAACAGAGAGAGTCACACAGAGAAGGCCATTTGAAGATGGAGCAAAGATTGGACTTATTTGGCCACAAGCTGAGGAATGCCTGGGATCACGAGTAGCTGGAAAAGGCAAGTAATTATTCTTCCCTAGAGCCATCAGGAAAACCTTGGCCATGTGGAAACTTTGATTTTGGATTTCTAGTCTCCATAACTCTAACAGAATAAATTTCTATTGCTTTAAGCCACCAAGGCGCGGATATTTGTTATGGAAGCCCTAGGAAGCTAATACAGGCTATGTTTTTTTAAAAAATCTCAAATCATATGCCTCCTATTAATTTAAACATCTCTAAAAATCACTTACAAAACATATTCTTGATGACAAAACACAGAACAAATATAAATATACCAAAGATAGCATTGACACAAACAATAGAATACATTGTCCACTTAAACCACATATTTTGATGTTGAGTTTTGGTCAGCTGTTTTATGTCTGGCTGATTCTATACCTCCGGTGACTATGGTAAACTATGAAGATGTTGATATTGCTAGTCAGTTAGCTTTAGCTCTGTTCTTCCTAACATGATTTATCATCAAACTTCCAATTCCAGACAATTTCACAAGGGAATTTTTCTGTATGTGCATTTCATGTATGAGAGAGAGGCTGTTCTACTTTTCCCAGATTTCCAAGAATAAAGAACTCTGTAATTGACCCAATCAACACTGAAAATTACTATATCAAATATTATGGTTAAGTGTGTCCTTACATGATGCTAATTGAAGAAAAAACTAAACTTCAGTACCATTTTATTATCTGCAATGAAGTAACCACCATCGGTAGGATTACATTACTTAAATTGTGATCTCCACAAGAAAATAATTGGTATTCTCTCCAACAAAGAGTTATGTGGTGATAAATATATGGTTAAATAAATTTAAATATGTTTCTTTAAGGAAACTTCTACTTTAAGAGACTAGTATGTATTTCGAATCTTCAAGAAGAAAAATAAGCAACATTTCTCAAACTTATTTGCCCTTTTAACACAGTTTGCCTCGAATACCCGTAATAACTTCAAGTCCAAGTTCTCTGGGGAGCATCGTTTGGAAGTAGTACTTTTACAGGTTGGTGGTATTATGAGCTTTTATAGTAATCATGACATAATACTTACTACTACATAAGATTTTCTTAGTTTTTCATAGTACTTGTATAATACTAATTCTTACATATTTTCTTCATTCCAGGCACGGTTCTAGACATTTTACTTTTATTAAGTCATTTAATCTTCTCAACCATCTTTTGAGACAGGTAATATAAATATCTCCATTTGACATAATTAAATCACATGTCCAGTGTAACATAGCTTATTAGCGTTAGAGCAGGAATTTGGAACTTAGTCTATCTAGTTACAGAGTTTGTGAATTTAACCTGCAATAAGAATTTATGGGCAAATATTGAAGCTTGATAAAGGCAAGAATAAACAAATAAAGTAAATCAGTGTTTCTTAACTAGTTTTGATTCCCCTCATTTGAGAATTCAAAGAAAGCCACAGAATCTATCCTCATTACAATGTAAACATTTATATTCAAATACATGTTTATTCTATTTCTGGGGCATTGACAATCTCCTAAATTATCCAGTAGACACCAGGTTGAGAAATCATGAATTTAACTACTTTTGTATGATGTGTGACTAAATTAATAGGTGCCAGATCAAAAATAAATATTAGAGTATATCAGTGTTTAGTAGAAGAAAAAGAAACTTTTCAGGTTGAGGTCTGGGAAAGGAAACTATTCCATACCATTCAAAGGACTGGAATGTTATTCAGACTGATTTTGTTGCTCATTTGTTAGCTTTGACAATTTTTATTTCTTTTTCCCATAATTTTCTAAGAAATTCTTTGGGCAACTGAAAATTCTTATTTTGAATCAAAACACTCATTGGTGACCTGGAAGGATAGGACAGACCTCTGGTTCATTCATTTACTCTGATTTAATTTTCTGTTTCTATTTGAATTTGATTTGGGTTATTAATTTCTTCTCATAGGAAAAATGTAAGCTAAAATTCTGATGTAGTTTCCTAATTAAAACAGTAAAATAAGATAAAGTTAAGATAAAATTAAATAGGTTTTTATTTCAATATCCAATCAGAGCATAAAAGTAATTTTTATAATTTAAATGAAAATATTTGTAGACTAGCACTTGACTATACCAAAAATATACAATTCATTTATGATAGAATATTTAATATTTTCAAAATAAGGACTGAAATGTGGATTACTTGAATGCAACCTGGCATAATGAAATGAGATGAAAATTGGAGGAGGATAGACCTGGGTTCAAAATCATTTATCAGTTCAACAAATATCCCTTGAGTATGTTTTGGGTAGTTTAAATCTTATGCTGCTTAGGGTAAAGATTACATCTTTTTCTGCACTATATGCTTTTAAGTACCCTGCATTCTAATAGTCTACCATTCATGGTTTGTATTATCAGGAGCACTTCTCTTTCTTTATGTGAATAGAGATAATAATTTACCCCAGCCTAATGATCTAATTACTTGTTGATTATAAATAACATGGCACCACATAGACAACAACTCACTGGAGTCTATCACAATGCCTGTGGCTCCATAAATATCTGTTGAATGATTGTATATATGAATAAGTAGATAGCTGACTTTCTGAGAGTTAAAAAACATAAAATACGTTATAGCATATGCCAGTGTCCAGTGCATAGTAATTACTGAAAATATATTTCTTCTTTTTCCTCTTTTTCTTTCTGTATAATCTCACAATGCCCAGGAAGTCTCAAGTTAACAATAGGATTTTGTGCACATGACACTTAATAAACTTGAGAGCAATGAACATCTTTGGGTGAACAGTGTATTCTTTCTGAATGTCTCGTCAGTGCTTGCTTTACTGTTATAAGCAATATTCTCAAGTTCTAGGTTTATTTGTAAAAATGTAATGATTTATCAAAACCCTACTCTATAAAGAAACTTATTTTGAGTACCGTGAGAGCTTACTGTACAGGGAAGACCAAGTTCTTCTAAAAATTATAATATTTTAGAGGAGACAAAGAAAGCTCAGTCCTTATAAATACTACCAAAGGAAAAACATAACCAAATAGGACTTTCCAGTGCCAAAAGGAAGGCCAGAAAAAAGGAAGTGTCTGGAACCAGATGGACTTAGTTTGTGGAGTTTAATGGAGATAAAATTACTTTTCTGTTAAATGTGATATCCATTTATTGAGCAACTTGTACAGTACAAAGAGTTCTACATATGATATTTTATTTTATCCCTAAAATAATCCAGAGTAGATTTATCCTTTCATAAATTATAAAATTAAAAGAGATGTTAAATAATTTTGTTAACATTATATATTTTAAAATAATATAGCCAAGATTTGAGCTTGAACTCCATAACCATGCCACAGCCATCAGCTTTGGTAGAAATCTCAGAAACACAAATCAGGTGCTTTCAGTTAAGTAATATGTATATTAGAAAATTAGTGGTTTTAAAAACTGGGATTCTAGAATTTGGGCAGCCTTCAAGCTTGGTAAAGGCAAGGCTTGGCTCAGTGATGTCATCAAGGTCCAGTATCTTTCTTCTTTGTTCAGTTGCTCAAGATGTGTCTTTTTTTTTAAATAGATTTTATTTTTAGAACAATTTTAGGTTAACAGCAAAACTAAAAGGAATGTATAGATTTCCCACATACCCCCTGCTCCCAATATATGCGTACCCTTGCCTATCCCACACTAGAGCTGTACATGGGTTATAATCCATGAACTTATTTTGACATATCATAATCACCCCAAGTCTATTGCTTAAATGAGGGTTCACTCTTGGGTTTTGTATATTCTATGAGATTGGACAAATATATAATGAAACACATCCACTATTACAGTTTCATAGAGAGTATTTTTACTGACCTCATCCTCTTTACTCCACCCCTCATCCCTAGGCTCCACCTTCAACCCCTGGCAACTGCTCCAGATTAGCTTCGGGAAAGTAGATACATATACTTAGTAATATGTGTTCAAGTTTCTTTCTTGTCTTTTCAAGGCTTGACAACACATTTTTTTTTTTTAGCACTGAATGGTATTTCATTGTCTGGATGTACCACAGTTTATTTATCCATTCACCTAATTAGTTTGCTTCCAAGTTTTGGAAATTATAAATAAAGCTGCTGTAAACATCTGTGTGCAGGTTTTTATGTGGACGTAAGTTTTTAGTTCTTTTGAGTAGATAGCAAGGAGGGAAATTGCTGGATCGTATGGTAAGATTGTGCTTAGTTTTGTAAGAAACTTCTAAACTGTTTTGCAAAGTAGCCGGACCATTTTGCATTCCTACCAGCAATGAATGCCAGTTCCTCCTGAGCCACATCCTCACCAGCATTTGGTGTTGCCAGTGTTCTGTATTTCGGTCACTCAAATACGTTTGTAATAGTATATTATTGTTGTTTCAATTTGCACTTTCCTTATGACATAGGATGTAGAGTATCTTTTCATATTCTTATTTGATATCTGTTTATCTTCTTTGGATGAGATGTTTCTTACAGTCTTTGGTCCATTTGTTAATCGAGTTGTTTATTTTCATATTGTTGAGTTTTAAGAGTTCTTTGTATATTTCAGATAACAGTAGTTTATCAGATGTGTCTTTTGCAAATTTTTTTCACAGTCATTGTCTTGTCTTTTTATTCTCTTGACAGTGTCTTCTAAAAAGAAGAAATTTTTAATTTTAATAAAGTTCAACCTATCAATTGTTTCTTTCCTGAATCATGCCTTTGGTGTTGTATCTAAAAAGTCATTGCCGGGGGGGGGCGGGGTCGGGAAAATGGCGGATTAGGGGTGACCTCCTAGCTCTCTGCTGCAAATTTTTTTCACAGTCATTGTCTTGTCTTTTTATTCTCTTGACAGTGTCTTCTAAAAAGAAGAAATTTTTAATTTTAATAAAGTTCAACCT
>NW_012149352.1:600686-604088 GCF_000956105.1 Propithecus coquereli
TTTTTTTTCTTTTCTTCTATTTCCTTTCTTCTTCCTTTTCACTCTCTTTCTGCGAGTGTGTATGTGTGTGTGTGTGTATATCTGACACCCACGACTGCAGGAGCCCAATTGTTGAATCCCCACAGTGGGACTATTTTGCACCAAAGAGACAACATGCATCCCTAAGAGTGTCTAGTGACCAAGGAGGCCACTCTTCAAGCTGAGACATGTGATCACCTTTCTGCTGCGACTTTGTAGCTGAGGCTGCCAGTCAAATGGACAGACTCCACTACGGGAAGGGCCGAGTAGAGAGTGAAGGAGGCTGTTTTCCCAGCAGGGTCCTGTAGCCTCTTTTTCCCTGTGACTTGGTAATCAGTGCCTCCTCCCAAAGAATTAATTCCCCACCCTTCGTAGTGCTGAGGAATAAGGGAAGCTGCTCTCTGGACTGTGACCCTGTAGGGGTGGTGGATGATCCTTGACTAAGATCTGACCACTGATATTGCATACCAAAGGGACTGACCCCGCATCCGCTGGAGTGGAATAGCAGGACAGGCTGCTTTCTGGTCTGGGTCCCTCAGGGGCCTTAGGTAGGGCTTCTCTAGGAGCCCTGAAGTGTGTACTTCTTACCAGTTACACAACCCTGCCCTTGAAGGGGTGGAATAATAAGGGTCACCACTTCCTGAGCTGAGATGCCAGGTAGCCCCAGGAAGTGCCCTCCCCCCAGTCTGCAGGGTTATCTACCCCTCTGCCAGGTGAAAACCCACCCTCGGAGGAGGAAAGAAATGAGAGAAGACATTTTTCAGGCCAGGCCTTATGACAGTCTCAGCCAACGCCCTTCCCACAGAGCTCCAGGACAGAGCCCGCCCCTGAAGGTAGGGAGAAAGGAGAAAAAACACTTTCCCCATAGGTCTAGCCTGAATCTGTATGACCTTGGATCTAAGCAAAAGGGGAAAGTTTGTTGATGTGATACAGCTGATCGGTTTTGAACATCTGATAAGAACATAACACAAAAGCTTGCACTTGGTGCCCAGGCTGTTGTCATCTTAGGGGCTAGTGGTCTGGGAAAGAAAATCTAGACCAGAGTCCTTAGCAATTGCACCAATTGACACACCCATTAGAAATTCCTCCACATGAGTGCCTAATGAGCCCTGAATAACATATTAGCATCTCTCTCCTAGCTACAGATCAAGCAATTTCTGAAGTATACTGCCTCAGGCATGCTGATTCCTGCTGCTCTTCTCACCACATCTTAAGTGGTAACAAGGCTCAAGTAGCCCTTGGGAGTGGCAAAAGATTTCCCAAAGACTCAGGCTTTTGTATGTCCCATTTGGGATTTTAGAGCTCAATTCAAAGGTTCTGGAATACCTCGACAACAGACTCCCCCACGCAAAATTCAAGCAACAAAAGAGAGAGCAACCTCATAACTAAACCCAGCGCCTTCCACCTCAACCAAGTAGACAATAGTAGAGTAACACACACAAAAGTGACCCAACTCCTGGAAAGCTAAGCAAGGAAAAGAAACTCACTAATCTCTGTAAGAAGAAGGAGCAGACAACAGGTCAGAGATAACCCAACAGCCCAAAACCCCACCAAGACAGCACAAGACCAGGGCACATCTCTTCAGCTCTGCCAAGGAACATCCCTTTGGAGCCCCAAAATTAAGTTCATAAACCGGTCATAGCACCTCCAGTCTTTGACAAAGCAGCCTGATGAGAAAGAATCAGTGAAAGAACACAGGAAACATGAAAGATCAGAGAGAAAAGTCACCTCCAAAAGAAACTATTCAATCCCCATCAACAGATACCAACATACATGATACAATTAAACTGACAGAGGAAAAATTCCAATTATGGATTGTAAGGAAACTGAATGGAATAGAAGAGAAAATAGAATCCCAACATAAAGAAACCACAAGAACAAACCAGGAAATGAATGAAAAATTTTCCAAAGAAATTGAAATACTAAGGAAGGACCAAACAGAAATTTTGGCAATGAAGGAGGAATTCAGGAAACTTCAAAACACAATGGAAAGCCTCAAGGACAGAATGGATCATGCAGAGGAAAGAATCTCAGAGGTTGAAGATAACATCTATGTGCTGAACAAATCAGATGAAGAAAAAGAACTCAGAAGCAAGAGACAAGACCAAAACTTTCAAGAAACGTGGGATTATGTAAAGAAACAGAACCTTAGGATCAGCAATCTTCCAGAGAGAGAAGCAGAAGATACTCAAAGGCTGGAAAACTTATTTCATGGAATACTGGAGGAAAATATGCCAGGCCTGGCCAGAAATCTGGACATCCAGGTAAAAGAGGAACACAGAACTCCTGAGAGACTCATAGTGAAAAGGCAATCACCACATCACGTAGTTATTAGACTGACCAAAGTAAATATGAAAGAAGCAATTCTTTCAGCAGCAAGACGAAAGCAACAAATAACCTATAAAGGAATGCCAATCAGACTAACTGCTGATTTCTCATCAGAAACCCTACAATCCAGAATGGACTGGGTCCCTATCCTTAATCTTCTAAAACAGAATAATGCACAACCCAGAATTCTTTATCTGGCAAAACTAAGCTTCATCTTCGAGGGAGTAATAAAACCCTTCCCAGAGAAGCAATCACTGATAGATTTTGCAAAGACCAGACCAGCTCTACAGCAAGTACTCAGTCCTGCATTACACACTGAACAGCATAATGGACACTCTTCAAAATAAAATCATTCAAGAGTTTAAGCCTAGAACATGGACTTCAAGATGGCTCAAGGAGAAAAACAAAACAACAGGATTTGACCCAACAATATGAATGGAAATCTACCACAAATCTCAATCCTCTCAATAAATGTGAATGGCCTGAACTGTCCTCTGAAAAGATACAGGCTGGCAGAGTGGATAAGAATCCACAAGCCTAGTATCTGCTGCCTACAGGAAACGCATCTAATCCACAAAGATGCCCTCTGACTAAAGGTCAAGGGATGGAAAACTATCATCCAGGCGAATGGAAGTCAAAAGAAAGCAGGGGTAGCCATACTATTTTCAGATAACATAAGTTTTAAAATAGCAAAAGTAAAAAAAGACAAAGATGGCCACTATATATTGGTGAAAGGGAAGATCCAACAAGAAGAGTTTACAATCCTTAATATCTATGCACCCAATACACGAGTACCCAGTTACATAAAGCAAACCTTGTCTGATCTAAACAACATGATAAACAATAACACCATAATAACAGGGGATTTCAACACTCCACTGAATGAACTGGACAAATCTTCCAAACAGAAAATAAGCAAAGAAATAATGGACTTAAACACAGCTCTTGAACAAAAGGGTCTGACAGATCTCTACAGAACATTCCACCCAAATAAAGCCGAATTTACATTCTTCTCATCAGCACACGGAACTTTCTCCAAAATTGGCCACATGCTAG
>NW_012149352.1:604138-606927 GCF_000956105.1 Propithecus coquereli
AAGAAGAAATTTTTAATTTTAATAAAGTTCAACCTATCAATTGTTTCTTTCCTGAATCATGCCTTTGGTGTTGTATCTAAAAAGTCATTGCCGGGAGGGGGCGGGGTCGGGAAAATGGCGGATTAGGGGTGACCTCCTAGCTCTCTGCTCCCAGAGTGGGAGGTGAAGAACGTGGACACCCACATGCGAGTGAGGCGCTCCCCTGCAGGATTAGCTTCATGAATCTACAGAGAAGCAACGAGGGACAAGCAGTGCTACGGAAAAAAAAGGTGAAATGGAGAAGCGCCCACAAATACCAGAGAGTGCGGGTCAAACAGTGGGGAGAGCAGCGTGGGACGGCCGCTCCCAGCGGCGGGCTCGCCCGGGCAGTGAGATTTGACTCACAGGAAGACGACTCTTCCTTTAAAACCCACTCCCACACAGGCAGGGAAGTGCCATAAGTCAGTGCAAAGTGGTAGCACAGACTGACAATCGGTGGGGAGCCAAGACAGGAGCACAGTCCATTCTGAATTCACCAGAGCGCGGTGCTGGGTCAGCATCGGAGGGGAGGGACTGAGCCGAGAGGGCGCTTCCCAGATCGGACGCTGCCCAAGCCCACAAGGGAGAGTTTGGAGGTAGCTTCTTGCCACAGGAGACCGCCAGGACCAGATCGGGGGAGGGGAACTCCATAAAAGAGGCTCTGTCCGTGGAAATCGCTGAAAGTTTGGCGGGTGCTGAGAGGGACATAGCACAGAGTCCTCCCACGGATCGGTCCAGAGTCCTCGTGTGTAGGGGGGGCGACAGGCTAGGTGGGTGGCTCTGGGAGGCAGCTCCAGGAGACAGCAACGGCGGACCCAGCTCCTGATGCCCTCCTGGTGCAGTCAGCTCCAGCGCTGACTAGCAGTGGGTGGGAACCTGCCATTGGGGAGCCCAAAGCCTGCGACCACCGGGGCTTGTTGCCCAGGCATCGGCCTGAGTCATAGCCACCGCCTCCGCGGCAGAGCTGGTCGCGTCCTGCGAGGAGGAGAGAGGAGGAGAGTAGCGCACAGCCACTTTTTCTCCCGAATCTGCGGACAGTCTGTCCCAGCCGCGGACTCAAGCCCCACCTCCGAAAGGGTGGAAAAGGGAGAAAGAGCGATATTTCTGTGGAGTTGCCAGGCGGTCTCTGGCGGCCCTGTTCCATTCAGTCGCCGGTGTTGTCGGCAAAGGTGACGGGGAACTGAGGGTGAACTGAGGGAGACCGCTTGTAGAACTGTGATCGGGACACATAATCACCCCCTCTGCCAGGCGACTTAACCACTCCCCCCCCCCACGCACCAGGCTAAAGGGCCTGCCTCTGCCACTAGGTGGAGTAAAGGGGCCGCTTTTTTTTTTTTTATTTTTTGTAGAGCTGTGATCCAAGACGACATAACCACCCCATTCACCACATGACTCGACACCCCCCCCAACCATGCATCACGCGAAAGGGCCTGCCTCTGCCTCTGGGCGGAGCAAAGGGGTTGTTTTTTTCTTTTGCTTGTTTGGTTTTTTTTTTGTATTTCTTTTTTTCTATATACATATTTCTCTTAATTTTTATTTTTTGTATATATATATAAATATATATATACACATACTTTTTTTTCTTTTCTTCTATTTCCTTTCTTCTTCCTTTTCACTCTCTTTCTGCGAGTGTGTATGTGTGTGTGTGTGTATATCTGACACCCACGACTGCAGGAGCCCAATTGTTGAATCCCCACAGTGGGACTATTTTGCACCAAAGAGACAACATGCATCCCTAAGAGTGTCTAGTGACCAAGGAGGCCACTCTTCAAGCTGAGACATGTGATCACCTTTCTGCTGCGACTTTGTAGCTGAGGCTGCCAGTCAAATGGACAGACTCCACTACGGGAAGGGCCGAGTAGAGAGTGAAGGAGGCTGTTTTCCCAGCAGGGTCCTGTAGCCTCTTTTTCCCTGTGACTTGGTAATCAGTGCCTCCTCCCAAAGAATTAATTCCCCACCCTTCGTAGTGCTGAGGAATAAGGGAAGCTGCTCTCTGGACTGTGACCCTGTAGGGGTGGTGGATGATCCTTGACTAAGATCTGACCACTGATATTGCATACCAAAGGGACTGACCCCGCATCCGCTGGAGTGGAATAGCAGGACAGGCTGCTTTCTGGTCTGGGTCCCTCAGGGGCCTTAGGTAGGGCTTCTCTAGGAGCCCTGAAGTGTGTACTTCTTACCAGTTACACAACCCTGCCCTTGAAGGGGTGGAATAATAAGGGTCACCACTTCCTGAGCTGAGATGCCAGGTAGCCCCAGGAAGTGCCCTCCCCCCAGTCTGCAGGGTTATCTACCCCTCTGCCAGGTGAAAACCCACCCTCGGAGGAGGAAAGAAATGAGAGAAGACATTTTTCAGGCCAGGCCTTATGACAGTCTCAGCCAACGCCCTTCCCACAGAGCTCCAGGACAGAGCCCGCCCCTGAAGGTAGGGAGAAAGGAGAAAAAACACTTTCCCCATAGGTCTAGCCTGAATCTGTATGACCTTGGATCTAAGCAAAAGGGGAAAGTTTGTTGATGTGATACAGCTGATCGGTTTTGAACATCTGATAAGAACATAACACAAAAGCTTGCACTTGGTGCCCAGGCTGTTGTCATCTTAGGGGCTAGTGGTCTGGGAAAGAAAATCTAGACCAGAGTCCTTAGCAATTGCACCAATTGACACACCCATTAGAAATTCCTCCACATGAGTGCCTAATGAGCCCTGAATAACATATTAGCATCTCTCTCCTAGCTACAGATCAAGCAATTTCTGAAGTATACTGCCTCAGGCA
>NW_012149352.1:609930-610286 GCF_000956105.1 Propithecus coquereli
GAAACATACAACCTCCCTAAATTCACCCAAGAGGTAACAGAATATCTGAATAGACCAATCTCAAGCTCAGAAATTGGAGCAGCAATCAAAAACCTTCGAAAACGTAAAAGTTCCAGACCAGATGGCAACATTCCAGAGTTTTACCAAACAGTCAAAGAAGAACTCACACCTATACTACAGAAATTATTCCACAACATTGAGAAAGATGGCATCCTTCCTAACTCTTTCTACAAAGCCAATATCACCTTGATACAGAAAACAAGACAACAAGAAAAGAAAACTACAGACCAATATCCCTCATGAATATAGATGCAAAAATCCTCAACAAAATTTTAGCAAATAGAATTCAGCAGCAC
>NW_012149352.1:618176-621467 GCF_000956105.1 Propithecus coquereli
TTAGACTTCCTGAGATTTTATGCAAGTTTATTCTGCAAAGCCTTCTATCTGCCTGTTATTTCTATCTGATATTCTGTCTAAATTACTCCTACTCAATGTCATTGTTTCTATCTGTGAAGAATTAAAAGAGGAGTGATAGGAACAAGGATGAACAACAAATTGTTTTGGCACTCTTATAAACAGACTTTCATGTTTGATTTGCTTTTCTGTTCCAGGAATTTGTTTATTTGCATAAAGACAAAAAATAAAAGCTACTAAGGGCTGCATGCCATGCAATCAGAGGAAAACTTGGCATGGCTTTTAAACTTTATGATCAAAGCAGTGGGGATATATGTTAGGGGTACCCAAGAATCTTTGGTTTCATGAAGAGCTAATGATAAGTTACATATGATGCTAAAAGGCTTTAATTTAAAGGCACAACATAGCATGGACTAAAGAAAAATCTGACCATAGCATGGTACCTGATAGCTCTTATTTATCATTGTATGAGGTTATTGCCACTACTGACCTTGAACTATAATCAGCTTTACATACAGATTTAAGAGCTGAGTAATTTAGTGTCCTTGCTGTAAGAGGGAACTTTTGGAATCGCGCATTCCTGAGTCTTCTCTGCTTCTGCCACCTCTTATTATCTTGGCAAGCTGTTTAACATTGACGAGAATCCATCTCCTCATCTGATATATTGGTTTAATAGCATAGATCTCAGGGTTTTTGAAAGCATTAAACATACCCAAAGCATGTATGGCACATAGTAGGTGCTCAATAATCACATACTTTATTTGTTTATATATATCACTTGTTGAAAAAGAGACTTAAGACAGTTAAATCTGTCTTCAACAATACATGCTGATATAGAATATATTTTTAAAAAGAAGAAAAAAAGAATGGAAGGGCTAGAGCACAAAAAGGAGACAGGAATAATGCAAATATTAAAATGTAAAACCTAAATTTCCTTCATATTTTTCTAAGCGTGGGCCAGTTTTGAATTTGTCTCTAAGGTTTCTAGTACTAATGATCAAAAGGGAAACGTGATCTATACAATAATTCACAGATTCCAGTATATAAAATAAAACAACTAGTCAGTAAAAGCAAAACTCTGCATTTATTACTCAGGCTCCTACTTGTGAAGCTGCTGGGGAGTTGACGGGGGGAAAAACGGCCGCAACCCTCAAACGATTGGACTAACAGCTGTGCCCACACAGCTTCCTCTGTTTCTGAGTCTTGGCGCCCACTCTTCCTGCCTGGCCGATGGGCAGTCTACTCCTGGTTTTGGTTTCCCTATACTCTGCCCGCATCTTGGTAACTAGTCCTGCATTCATTAGCTTCCACTAGTTTATGCCAAGGTGTAAATTACCCCCACATTTCAATGTCTTGTAAGTAGTTTTTCACTTACGTTGCATGGAGGCCACTGCAATGTAAGGTACAGCTCTCCCCACCTGTCTCCTCATCCTGGGGCCCAGACTGGGAAGAGGCAGCCCCTATTTAGAATACACCACTTTTGAGGCACAGAGAGAGAACAAGACAGCTGCCAGAAACAAGCAGTGGTCTTAGAGCCACCATTCAGAACTGTCACCTCCCTTCTCGTGTCATGGATGTGTCAGGGTGTGGTCCACACTGACCATGGGGCGGGAAATGTGTTCCTCCCAAAAAAAGCCTCTCAAGGGGCAGAACCTGGGGTATGGGGGGAGGCTGTGCATAGGAAAGAAGGTGGTGGATGCATAATCCCCTTATAAGAAAAGGTGTCGCCAATCAATGAGAATGGGAATATCACCTGCAACCTTTTTAAACTCCTCTCAAATCTCTGAGTCAGTCACTTGCTGTCTACCAGCATTCTGACCTTTACCTTGTTGATAAGAGAAATTAAACAGGAACTTCAACTGGGGGACAATATTCAAAGATAAAACCTTGGCATTAAATAAAAATATTGGCAAAATAAAGATTTATACGTTGTTAAAATTGTAAACAAATTATTTCAGGTATGTGTATTATTGTTTCGTACATTCCCTATTTAACCCATCATGAATTTTTAAATTATTTTACCAGTACCTACAAGCTGTTCCTATTATGGAAGGGAAGTCCTTCTAAGGCTGTGGTATACCAGCGGTCCCCAACCTTTCTGGCACCAGGGAGTGGTTTCATGCAAGACAATTTTTCTACCAGAGGGAGTGGGAGGTGGAACTCAGGTGGTGATGTGAGGATGGGGAGTGGCTGTAAATACAGATGAAGCTTCACTTGCTCACGTGCCACTCACTTCCTGCTGTGCGCGCGGTTCCTGAGTTTCATGGGAGACAATTTTTCCAAGGGGGGGTGGGACGGGAGGCCGAGCTCAGGCAGTGAAGCATGGCCCAGTTCCTAACAGGCCACGGACCGGTACCGGGTCATGGCCCCGGGGGTTGGGGACCACAGACCTAAAGGAATGTATCAGATTAATAGTAAAGAAAAGTCATTTGAGTTCTGTGGCCAATGTATACACGTGCGGTCCCCAAAGCCCGGCCATGGATCAGTAACGGTACGTGGCCTATTAGGAACTGGGCCGCACAGCAGGAGGTGAGTGGCAGGCCAGCTACGGAAGCTTCACGTGTATTTACAACTGCTCCCCATTGCTTGCATGACCGGGTAAGCTCCACGTCCTGTCAGATCAGCAGCAGCAATAGATTCCCGCAGGAGCTCCAACCCTGCTGTGAACCGCACATGCGGGGCATCTAGGTTGCGCATTCCTTATGGGAATCTAATGCCTGATGATCTGAGGTGGAGCTGGGGTTAGTGCAGGGTGTGGCTGCAAATACAAATTATCATTAGCAGAGAGGTCTGGCTGCACAATAAATGTAATGCGCTTGAACCATCCTGAAACCAGCCCCTACCCCAGTCCGTGGAAATATTGTCCTCCGTGAAACCAGTGCCTGGTGCCAAAGGTTGGGGATTGCTGCTCTATACAAATCATTTCGAACTTTGCTAATCGGAAGGTAAAGGATCATATTTCTGGTTGCTGGTAAGTTGATTGCTTTATAAATATATTTGTTTTACACACACACACACACACACACACACACACATACACATTTTCTTCTGTCTCATCATATCCTTAGCCCAATGTTCCACGGAGGTGTTGTTAAAATAACAGCTAACGCCTATATTGTCATTATTATATATGTATAAGGCAGATTCTGCCCTAAAAATGTTCTAAACACTTAATACATGTCGTTCATTCTCACAGCAACCCTAAGAGTAGTACAATTATGAGTCTCATTCTACAGACAAGGAAACAAAAATATAGAGTAGTTGAGAGTTAAA
>NW_012149352.1:621517-623585 GCF_000956105.1 Propithecus coquereli
CTTCATGTTGAGTAGGCTGAAGAGGAAGAGGAAGAGGAGGGGTTGGTCTTGCTGTCTCAGGGGTGGCAGAGGTGGAGGAAAAATCTGTGTATGTGTGGACCCTCACAGTTCACACCTGGATTGTTCCAAGGTTAACTGTATCTACCCGGGCGTATTTCTGAGCTCTGCGTTTTGCTCCATTGATCTATTTGTCTTTTCTTTCACAAATGCCAGGCTCTCTTGATTATTGGTTGTTTTTGCTTTGTTTGTTTGTTTGTTTGTTTGTTTTCTCTTTATGTTTGCAGGACGGTTGACAACAGCAATTGGGGCTAAGTTTTCTCAGAGAAAGAGAAAGAGAGAGAGAGAATGTTCCTAAAACCATGCAATGAAAGTCTTCCATCTTTCACTGTTTGAATCACCCCTGAACAAATTTTCATGGCAAAGGGCATAAAAATGGCTGATTGTCTTAGATGAAGAAACAGGACATAAACTGGGAAGGTGGATGCAGAAGACTTTCAATTTCAACTGGCACATTAAAAAATCTAGAAAAAATCTTGATCTCTCTGCCTGTATCAACAGTTGCAAAACTCATAAATTTAATCACATGCTTTGGAAAGCAAGTGAAATGGGGAAATGCCAGTTTTATTATACTAATGAAGAAAAGGATAACTTTGAACTGAGAAGACTGAAATTTTGAAAAAAAAATTGAGAAAGTAGAGATGGTAAGCACATCATTTAATTTACTCCCTCCTGAGACAATATTTCCTCTAGGTTACATATAAGAGTATCAATAAGGCATTTCCCCAGAGTGCAAAAAAGTCAGATGCCATAAAAATATACATTCAGACATGTCTGTGCACCAGTTCTGACAATGCCATTTCCTAACTGCATTCTTTTTGAGGTTAATAATTTATCTCCAGCTCTGTTTCCTTATCTTTAAAAGGGTAATAATAATAATAACTGCTTTTCTAGGAAGTTAGATGGAATGGACAATATTTGGTAGCAAAACAAAGTGACTATAATCGACAATAAGTTAGGGTATACGTTAAACTCAAAAAAAAATGGAATTGGAGTGTTTTAATACAAAGACATGATAAATGCCAGAGGTGTTGGATATTCCCATTACCCTGATTTGATTAATTCACATTGTATGCCTGCATCAAAAGATTATATGTGCCCCATAAACATATAAACTATTATGGACCCTGTAACTTAAAAACCTGTAACTTAAAAAAAAATAAATTTATCAAGCCAAGACACAGTGAGCCAAGTCAATATCTAGTACAAAAGGGGAGGCTTTTAGATGTTTATTAACTCATAAGCCAGTATCAAGGCAGAACATCTTGCTTTAGGAGGGAGGAGGCTGAATTTGACTTATATTAATTCATAAATGCTTTAACTGTGCTCAGCAACAGCTGAGTTTGGTCCTCTCCTATCACACACCACATATTTCCATCGAAAAATGAAATGCCACCAAAAAGGCTCAGGAATCATGCATCCTAGAAATGTATAGATACTGTTACAATCAATCAGGTAACATAATGAGTATCCTGTATGAGGACTAAGTTGTGCAGATGTTTGCAAGGGGACTAATTTTTAGTAAAATTCTATTAAGACATTGGGCAGTTCACAAATACAAGGAAGCCACATCATCTTCTATCCCATAGGAAGCCAGAAATGTGGCTTTAGCAAAGGTGGCTTTGCGAGCTGGATTCCACGCTTCTACGCAGGATTCCAAGCATCCTACATAGTAGAATGATCACAGCACGAGAAGTTGGATGCTGGACAAGAGACTTAAGAGTCATGTGACAATCTCACCTACACAATGGAGAGGACAGTTGTTGCTCTGCCAACTTCACAGGGTTCCGATGGGAGGGTCAAACTTCCTAGTGCAAGACGAGCAGGCTGTGACCATCTCTGTCAGCTGAAAATGGTATCAGGCAAGTGACTAAAATGCAGAAATAAGGCAAGTCCTTGTGGAAAACAATCTTGTTTTCTGCTTTTAGAAAAATTTATAACCAAGAAAATTTATCATTCCCAAATCATGAAACATTATGATAAATAAAAAGAAATTGACAAATAATAAGGA
>NW_012149352.1:627970-629518 GCF_000956105.1 Propithecus coquereli
AATTTCTGATTTTAAATTTCAATATATTTAGGGGTACATGTGATTTTTGGTTACATATATGAATTGTTCACTGGTAATGCCTGGTTTTTTAGTGTATATGTATAATACATATCACTGTATAGGTAGTTTTTCTTTAATAATGTGAAGGAAATATCTATATGCCTTTATTGTAACAAATTTATTTGATTAAAAAAGAGTATTTAATTTTATGAAAGCCTTTGAATTTATTAAAAACTTATATTCTTTTTATTTTCATTCTGCCTAGAACATGCATGCTTTTGGTTGCTGGATTGCAAGTGAACTCAAGATAATTTTCTTTCATTATATCATTGATTATTATTTTCTTTCCATTTGGTTCCTTGCATTCTCTTTGAACTGATATTTCTCCACATGCAGGCGTAGATAAAGATCTCTAACCTCATCTAGACTGGACAAGTTTTTGGAGGCCAAGATAGACTAGATGCATTTGAAAGCAAGACTCAGATTGCTAGCTAGGAGCATTCCCATTTGACAATGGGCTCATGAAGTAGGGTGAAGTATGGTGAAGTATGCTGAGAGCAGCGGTGGGATCGATATTTAGTGAGGAAAATATAATCAGATATTTTCACATCTATGTCACTAATAGTGCCCATATTGCAGATATTACATAGTAAACAAATAGTTGTTGTTCAAGAGTGTGTTAATTCCTGACAGAGTTGGAAACCAGGTATCGAATACACACCTTTTTTTCTAATAACAGAGTTCAAGTGAACCCACTAGTCCGTGAACCTCATTGGGATATATTTCTGAATTCTTTTGGTTATTAGAACTGGAAAATCTCAGCTCTTATCTGGTAGCCTTTGTGTCATGTGGTTTCAAAACAAATAAGAGGCTTCTCTACCCGTGTCGAATGTGTCAATTTCTGAACAATTGGGTATGTGTGTGTGTGTATGTATATATATAAAGTCATTTGAATACCTAGCTCTTCTCACTCCCCCTTCCTACTCCTTATTCTGTTCACTGTTATTCTTCATCTAATGTATCTAGTAATGTTTCTTCTGCTGCTGAATGGCTTCAAAATGCAGCTCTTGCTCCCTGCTGTATTCACTATTGCCACTCGTCTTCTATTAATGTTTCTACCATAATTCATATCTTCAGTCTAGAATAGATGTTTTTCTCCCATCCATGACTAGCTCCATGCTCATTTCCTGAAGAATATGCTGAAACTTCTTGTGCTTTATATGCTGTTCTCAAGAAATTTAAGATGTTTTTTTCTGGGGGAGTGTGAGAGAACAAGATGACAGCTTACAATCAGAAGTCTTTCTTTTTCATAACAATAAATTGGTTTTCCAGGAACAGCTTAGGCACCTTGTCAGTATCTGCCATATGGAAGTATTTTATAAACATCTTCTGTACTCACAGTGTCTGCTATTTCTGAATACCTGCTATAAATGCTGGTACTTTTCCTTTGCTTCGGAATCTGAATTTTTATGCCCCAGTCCCCACTTATGAATCCCTATTTTCTTGCAGTATTTTTCGCAATAGGCCCAGGTAGAAGTAGAAGATATA
>NW_012149352.1:632273-635388 GCF_000956105.1 Propithecus coquereli
ATCTTATGTTTGTATATGTGCCTATTAGTTTAAATTTTTTTTTCTCAGTCTCTTCTAACAGCCTCCATTCTCTGATAAAATCACTTCCTGTCTAATTTTATGTTAACTATCTAATACACTGTGTTTTTGAGGTTATTTTAAGTCTATAGAGTGAAGTTCTATGCTTAAGAGAATGAGAGACTTGGTGCACCTTATTGTCTTTTATATAAGTGATTGGGACCTGCACGGCCTTTCTGCTTTCTGAAAGGCCAGCATTCTGCATATCAAATGTCACTCCCCCCAAGTCAAGTTTCTAACTCAATCTAAATGCCAAATGCCTCATCTACTAATTAATGGCATCTGCAGATTCCAAGCCTAGAATTCCTTTGATTTATTTCATGTTCAGGCTTAAACTGTTCTTTAGGGAAGTAAGTACCTTCATTTCATCAGTCCTAATAAAGCTCAATTTATTCAAATCCCTTGCAAGAACTTGAGCATCTCACACTTAAAACATAGTGATTATTTCTAATCCTTGTTAAGTGAATCACTATAACCATCATACTGTTGACATCTAGAGGAGGATATTCAGGGTTAGGGAATTCTTTTTCCCTAGCTTGAAGGTATCACAGTGTAACGAACCTAGCTGTAGATTATCAATTCTCCTACTCATCATATGAGCATAAGCCACAGAAACACCTGGAGGGCTTGTTAAGACACAGACTGCTGAACCCCACCCTCAGAGTTTCAGAGTCTCAGATTCAGCAGGTCTGGGGGGGAGCCCAAAATTTGCATTTCTAACAAATTCGCAGGTGCTGCTGATCCTGCTGGTGCCAGAACTGCACTTTGAGAACTATTTCTCTAGATCCAAAACCTGACACTCTTGCTTCTTACTTTTAACCCCTTATTAAACACCTGACTTTCAGTTTGTCTCTTGTTCTCCCTGAGATTCAAGTTTCGCATCAGCCTTTGTAACATAGTCTAATGTTCATCGGGGCCACACACCTGCTAGACAGCTAAGCTATGAGAGAGGGAACAAACAGATGGACAATGGTCAGATGATATATAACAGTAGAACTCTGACCCTAAACTTCTTCAACAGCCACCCAGGAGGCCAACCCACAGCCTCTAACACAATTGGCCAGAATGTCAGGACTTTGACAGCAACGTCCAGCTTTCCTATTCCGTGCCTGTTTCCACCTCAGGACCAACCAGAGAAAGCCAACTATGCTCCCCAAACCAATCCCATTTCTAGTTAGCACACTTCCAGCTTTCTCATGTCAATAATTTCCAATCAGGGCACACCTGAAGCCTTCCTTTCCCCCCACCTGCTATAAAATTTTCCCACTTCCCTGCCTGCCCTAGAATCTCTGCCAAACATAAGTGATCGTGCTGACTCCTTTGCTACGGAAAACTCTGAATATTATAGAAAGCTATTTAGCCTCTGTTTTTTTTTCACATCTGAGTGGTCTTCATTTGTTTCCACAGGTAGCACTGGACCAAAACATCTAAGTTTAGTAGTATTTCTACCTCATCACAGCTACCACCAGCAAAGATAATAATGTGAGGGCTGCACTTTTTCCTGTCATGTTTCTCAATTTTATAGAGAAGCCACAGATAACCATAGATGTTATTAGTAGCTTATTAAAAAAACCTTTTAATACCTTTTCTTATATCTCAGACAGTGTTTATTTCCTGGGGAAAATATAGATAAGTTGTTGTTAAGGAGATAACGTTTTACTGTGAAAATTATGTATTTTACAACAACAGAGGTGCTGTTGTTTTAAAATGCCAATGAAGGACATATAATCCAGACTTGTAGGGGAACAAGAGGATCACTCAAAGTGGATGAAGTATACAATAATTATTAATAGGATATATTACTACAGGTGTAGTATTCTAAGGCGAATGGATATTACCTAATTTATAGTGATAAACCCCCCACCAAGAAAACTCCAGGCTCTAATGGCTTTACTTATATCTTTCGCCAAACAAATCAAGAAGAAATTATACCAGTTCTATACAAATTCTTCCCCAAAATTAAAGAGATGGGAATACTTTCCAACTCATTCTATGATGGCAGCATTCCTATTATACCAAAACCAGATAAATTTGTTACAAGGAAAGAAAACTGTAGACATAAGAGAAAACATCTCTTATAGAAAATTACAGACATAAGAGAAAACATTTCTTGCAAGCAAACATACATGCAAAAGTTCCTAACACAATCTCAGTCAATTAAATCCAAAAATATGTACATATGATGACTAAATCATGATTGCTAAAAGAATAAATTGTACTTTATTAACATTAAGAACTTAAGCCCAGAACAGCTAAGTCCTGGCTAGCTGTAAGGCTGCAGACACATAAGCTAAATAAATGCTCATGTTGCACACAGCCAAAAAAAAAAAAAAAAAAAAAAATTTTCTCTTTGAAAGAAACTGGCAAAAGAATGAAAAGACAAACCACTGACTGAGAGAAAATATTTGCAAAACATTTATCTGATAATAAACTTGTAATCAGATTATAAAAGAACAAATAAAATGGATGATATTTAAGTAAACATCCTCCCAAAATGTACAAATGAATTGAACATACTTTCCAATGACACCTAGAGCCAAAGTACATAAATAGGTATCAAATAAGCATATCGTATATTCAGCATTATTAGTCATTAGGGAAAAGTAAGCCAAATGAGATAACACTACACATCTATTAAAATGGCTTAAATTTAAAAGCCTGAATGCACCATGGTTTGTTGGTGAGGGTATAAAACAAATTTAACTTTCCCATACTGCTGGTGGATGTGTAAAATAGCCAATAACTTTCGAAAACAATTTGGCACTTTATTAAAATTTAAGCATGGACCTACCATATGACCCACTTATTTTACTGCTAGGTGTTCACATTAGAGAAATGAAAGCATATATCTCTATAAAAATCTATATAAAATGTTTATAGCAGACTTATTCATTTTTGTCAAAAATTGGGAAAATTTATGATGTCTTTCAATAGGAAAAAGGATAAATAAATTGTGCTACATCAAAAAAACACAAAACAAATGTTGGCGAGGATGTGGAGAGACAGGAACACTTCTACACTGCTGGTGGGACTGCAAATTAGTGCAACCTCTGTGGAA
>NW_012149352.1:636803-641308 GCF_000956105.1 Propithecus coquereli
ATATATGTGTATTTGTAATACACATACACACATATTTTTGTAGTGTGGAAATCAAGTAGTTGTACAAAAATCAGCTTGTTAATTTTGTAAGCTCATGGAAAAAATGCATACTGAATACACAGGTATCACCTGGTAACTGATGGTGTTCAATAGGATAAAAAATAATTACTCTGATCATTACAGAATATAAAAATATCTATTTACCGTAAAACTCCATACGTTTCCTTCTCTAAAATAGTATCTGTCATTAAAACGCACATATGTGAGCAAATGTCTTGCTGTTAATTAAGCAGTATGTTTCTCACCATAAAAGCCAATGAATACCATGTAGCATTCGAGTCTTCCCAAAGTTGTTATTAAAAGTTTTATCATGTAGCTTAGGCAATATAAAGACAGCAAGTAAAGCCCTTCATTCCTCCCTCTCCACCATGATTCTAATAGGGCAATGAAAAGTTGTTTTAATTAAAAGTCATATTGTGTGAATACAGAGAATGTCTTATATCCTCTCCTTTCTGCACTGGGGCATGAAATGTGCTCGTCTCTGTGAGGGTCAGGTGTTTCACATTTACCCTTTTAAAATATGACAAAGGACACAAGTCGAAACCTGGGCTTCTTTTATGGAATGAGAAGATACAAAATGGTGTGCATGGGAAGAGGGCTTGGAGGAGGCAAACAGAAAATGTGCCATCTCTAAAACACTGCGTCTTAAGTCAATGCCCCTTTCTGACAGATATGGAAATAGATATATCGAAAAAGGAAGTGACTCCCAAGATTGCACAGTAAGTTAGAGGAGAGTGAGAAGTGTAATCTGCTACTGCTCGGAAGGCATCTAACTCAGGCTAGCAGGGATTTCCTCACCATAGGACCTCCAGGATTTTCTATGCACATTAATTGTGAAGAAAAAAATACCTAAGATTCAGATGTTAGCCAGTAAGTATACTTTGCTTCCGTAGTAGACTTTGACCTTTTCAGACAAATGCCCTATGACAAACTCAGCAATTTGTTCCAGTTGGGAATAATGTACTTTCAACTCCCCTCACCAAGTGATGATTCTTTTTTTGTGGGTGTGTGAGGCAGAGTCTCACTCCCTTACCCGGGTTAGAGTGCCATGGTATCAGCCTAACTCACAGCAATGTCAAACTCCTGGGCTAAAGCAATTCTTCTGCCTCAGCCTCCCAAGTAGCTGGGATTAGAGGCAAGTGCCACCATGCCCAGCTAATTTTTTTCTATTTTTAGTAAAGATGTGGTCTTGCTCTTGCTCAGGCTGGTCTTGAACTCCTGACCACAAGCAATCCTCCTTCCTCAGCCTCCCAGAATGCTAGGATTACAGGCATGAGTCAGCACACCCGGCCAAGTGGTGATTCTTAAGAAGTGCCATTAAGCAGGACTTAAGTCAAGGTTTCTCAACCTCAGCACTACTGATGTTTAGGGCTGGACGATTTTTTGTTGAGGGCTGTCCTGTGCATTGTAGGATGTTTAGGAGCATCCCTGGTCTCTACCCACTACAGGCCAGTAGCCCCCATTTCATTTGCGACAACCAGAAATCTCTCCAGACGTTGCCAAATAGCCCCTGAGGAGGCAAAATTGCCCCCTGATGAGAATTAATGAGGGATGTAAACCATCACTATTGATTTCTGATATTGACTATTAAATTTAAACTTAAAATACTTTACTTATTATGAGATCTTTCATTTATCATCAATTTTTAAATGACTTTTTCTTTGCTCTGTTTTACTTTGAGTCTTATCCATATATAATCGGCTTATTGAAGAATCTCAATTTTGAGTAAAAAATGCTTACTTTTTCTGATCATTGTTAGGTTATTTTTATTACTTCTTTCCTGAGGAGGAATGGGTATTAAATGAACATTCAAGTGTATTCCACTGGCATTTGGTCAATTTTGATTTTAATACTGGTTTATAGTCATCCAATTTCCTCCCCTTATCAGATCCTAAGCTCTTCTCCACTGTCCCCAGTTCAGGTCCTCTGTGGCTCTAGCTGCATGAAAGGTGCAAGTCTTTGGAGTTTCATCTCACTGTAGACACTCCCCAGAGAGGCAAAAACAGTTCCTGACTTGACTAGGAAGAGAGATATTCACTCCTTCTTGGTTGTCATCATGTGTGTCGAAGAGATAGAATGTAACTTCTTGTGAGTGTATTAATTTCAACAATGTTCACAAATTCCCCCAGTCTCTGTGGGTCCCCAACTTCCCTTGATGATTAAGCCTCATTTGCTATCAAACTCCAGTTCATAGTCTTGCTTAGTAGTCACATGACTTGTGTATTCTTGGCCCATGTTGCCTTCTAGCAAATCTGTGGTTGACATTTTCACCTAACCTCCATGGTCCTCAAATTCAGAACTTGAAGGCATATGAGTAATGCCTCTTTTTAGAACACAGAAATTAGAGGAATGGTCCCATTCCCCTCTGTTAGGCTGCCTCGTGTCCCACCAAGCATCTTTCTCCTGCTTCTCTTTCTAATCCTCAGAAGCATCAGGCAATCTTCCAGGTCAGTGAGTTAGTAAATTTTAGTCAGGAAATAATTACAAAGTTCTATTTGGCAACTTTGTGCACTCCTAACGTAAGAAGTGAGTTTTTCCCCATTTTCTCTCTTCCGATTTTTTTGGTGGGCATTTTGATGCCTTTTATTAGGATTCTAGATATACAGATATCTTAAAAGTCGTAGAATCCCTGTTGTTATCACTGTGACTGCCATACCTCAAATGGTATTACCATTGATTATTTTTCTAATTTGTCTTTCCCAATATTTTGTGAATTTCATGAGGGTACTTGATCCCTCAGCACCAACATAATTTCTGAAACACAGTATGTCAATAATTATTGAACAAATGAATATATGAATAATGATTGACATAGTCTGTGTGTGTACATATACATATACATGTACGTTTCTTGTCTATCTCTCAGGTTTTGTTTATATTTCTATTTCTCACACCAGTATTGCTACAATTTTACTAATGTAGTTTTACAATTTGTTTAATAGCTCATTTCCATTTAGGACTCTATTTTAATATCAATTGCATCCTAATTTTTCTATGACTTAAATTTTCCAAGTGATATATTAATTTACATTTATCAAGTTATAAAAGTAATCAAAAATAACAACAAAAAGCAGATGATATTTTGATAATAAGTGCTCATGATGACTTCTAAGTGCTTACTATGGCCAGGGCCTTGTGCTAAACCTTGCGTTAATTATCTCCTTTAATTTCCACAAGAATTTGGAATAAATGCTATTATATCCCTGTTTTACTGATGACCACAGCTACAAAACTCATACATGATAAAGACAGAATTTGAGCCCATGTTCTTAAATAGTAAAATATAGAGCTTTAACCACTATGATGTGCATTTTGAATGTATTTACATTCATAAAATAATCTATGAATTAAAGACCTATTTGTAATGTTAGTTCTCTCGTTAAGGTGCATTGGATTTATCTGCATTTCTTCAATTCTCATTTTTATCTCATCATCTCTTTGTAGAATGCTATTCCTCACAAAAATGCTACATAGTCATTGTTGAATTTACTTCCTTGTGTTTTTGATTGCCATTGTGGATGAGATCTATTTTTTGCTACATTTTCTATTTTGTAATTTAGCACTATACAGGAAAGATATTCATTTTGACACTTACATTTTACATTATGTCATCTTAATAAAACAGCATTAATTGTAAAAATACTCAAGTTGAGTAGGTATTCAAGCATATTTTCTGAAAATAATAGTAATTTTAACCAATCTCAATATTTATTCATAATAGTTATATATTGTAAAATATATTTTGACTCTCACATTTGTAAAAAGCTTAAAATAGGAATGGGTTTTGCATTTTTATCAAGTAATTTTTTTAGTGTTTATCTTTACCTAGAATTCATGGAATACATTGTGTTGATATATTTGCATAAATCCCAATCTTAAAGTTAAACTGATATTTTTCTTAAACTATTAGTCTTATATTTCCATTTATTAAATATGAAAAATAAAGAAAATACATACCATACAAACAAAACAAAGGAATAGCTTCAAAAACTACTGAGTCTCAATCCTTAGAGAATCACTGAATATTTTTGTGTATCTCTTATCCTTTATGTATATTGTTCTCCTTTTTATTATTACTTTGTATCCTTATTCATTATTATTTTATATAAAATGTGTCTTATACTGTTAAAAACATGCATCTCTAAATTTTAATTGTGTCCCCTTTGTGGAGGATATGATCCAGTTGATGGGGGTAAAGGGAATATAGGGAGATAAAATAAGGAACAAATATAATAAAAATTAAATTGTATAGTATGTTAGGAGGATATAAGTGTTACAGAACCCAACTAGAGACTGAGCGCGGTGGCTCACGCCTGTAATTCTAGCACTCTGGGAGGCCGAGGTGGACGGATTATTTGAGCTCAGGAGTTCAAAACCAGCCTGCGCAAGAGCGAGAACTCATCTCTACTAAAAATAGAAAGAAATTCATCGGACAACTAAAAATA
>NW_012149352.1:645464-646909 GCF_000956105.1 Propithecus coquereli
TCAATTCTAAACAAATTCATGGAAATTAAACAACTTGCTGCTGAACAATCCTTGAGTCAATGCTGAAATTAAAATAAAAATCAAAAGATTCCTCAAACTGAATAAAAAGGAAACACATTCTTTCAAAGGCTTTGGGATACAGGGAAAATGGACTTAAGGTTAAAATTCGTAGCCTTAAATGCCTAATGAAAAAGACAGAAAGATCACAGATTAACAATCTAATGTCACATCTCAAAGAACTAGAATAAGAAGAGCAAACCAAACCCAAAGCCAGCAGGAAAAACAAACAAACAAAAAACAAAGCTCAGAGCAGAACTAAATGAAATTGAAACAAAAAAATAATTAAAAGAATCAATGCAACACAATGTTGGTTCTTTGAAAATACAAACAAAATTGATGGAACACTAGGCTGATTAACCAGAAATAGAAAAGAAAGGACTCAAAAGAGCTCAATCAAATTAAAAAGGGGACATTACAACTGGTACAACAGAAATACAAAATGTCTCCACAAATAATAACAAAACTTCTATGCACACAAACTAGAAAATGTAGAGGAAATGGATAAATTCTTGGAAACACACAATCTCCCAAGAATGAATTAGGAAAAAATAGAAATCCTGAACAAACCATAACAAGCAATGAGATTAAAGCAGCAATAACCACCCCCCACCACCACCACCAAAAAAAGCACCCTCTACTGAATGGATTCACAGCCAATTCTGACCAGACCTACAAAGAAGAACTGGTACCTATCTTACAGAAATTATGCCATAACATCGAGAAGGAGATAATCCCTCCTAACTCATTCTGTGAAGCCAGCATAAGCTTGATACCAAAGCCAGGAAAGGACACAACAACAACAACAAAAAACTACCAACCGATATGTCTTATGAACATAGATGTAAAAGTCCTCAGCAAAATCTCAGCAAACCAAATTTAACAGTACATCAGAAAGATAATTCACTATGGCCAAGTGGTTTTCATGTCAGGGATGCATGAACGTTTTAACATATACAAATCAATAAGCATGATTCACCACATAAACAAAGAACATATGATTATCTCAATAGGTGCAGCAAAGGCAATGAATGAAGCCCAGAAAACTTTAATGATAAAAACCCTGAACAAACACAGCATAGGAGGAATATACCTCAAATTATAAAAGCCATATATGACAGACCTACAGCCAATCTCATACTGAATGTTGAAAACTGGAAAAAAGATAAGGGTGCCCACTGTCACTATTTCTATTCAACATAGTACTGGCAATTCTAGCCAGAGCAATCAGGTAAGAAAAAGAAATAAAGTGTATCTAAATCAGAAAAGAGGAGGTCAAACTATCCCCATTCACTGATAATATAATCACGTATCTAGAAAACCCTAAGGACTCCTCCAAGATGTCTAGAATTGATAAATAAACTCAGCAAAGTCTTGGGTTATAAAAT
>NW_012149352.1:646962-650744 GCF_000956105.1 Propithecus coquereli
ATAGAAAAAATTAGCTGGGCATGGTGGCACATGCCTGTAGTCCCAGCTACTCGGGAGGCTGAGGCAGAAGGATTGCTTGAGCCCAGGAGTTTAGAGGTTGCTGTGAGCTAGGCCGACCCCACAGCACTGTAGCATAGGCAACACAGTGAGACTCTGTCTCAAAAAAAAAAAAAAAAAAGAACCCAACTAGAACAGGAATAAGGGGCTAATGAGTACTAAAATTGGTATTTAAATTTTTACTAGTGGCTAAGTGTAGGCATTAGAACAGGAACTTGAAGAAAAGAGGAAGTGAGGCCTGCCCACAGGGAGGGAAGAACGTTCAAAGCAGAGGTACCTCCTGAGCAGATGCCCTAAGGTGGGGATGTGCCAGGTGTGTGAAGAACAGCAAGGAGGCCAGTCTGTTTGGAGGTGAGAGAGTGAAAGGGAAATGACAAAGTCAGCGAGCAAAGGAAGGCTCAAGTCACATAGGCCTTCTAAACCATTGCAAGTACTCCCAGGACAACCTATCATTTTGGGGGAAATGGGGATTCACTGGAGAATTTTAATCAGAAATGTAATAGATGCTCAACTCACACATTTAATGAATTCTGATGGAAAGCGTCTTAGCAGGGAATTATTGGGTCAATGGTGTGAACATTTCTAAGGCTCTTTCACATATAATTCAAAATTAATTCCCAGTCAGATTGTATAATAATGAATACCCCCTCACCCCACCCCCACACCCCAAACGGCACAAAAAATACTGTATTATGAGGGTGGGGAACAAGATGCGGACTAGAAGCAGCCTGCACACAGCACTGTCGTGGAGAGGATTGAAGGTGGCGAATAGATATCCACCTACAGATCAATCCTCTAAGCAAGAGGATTGGGAATCCAAAGAGAGGTGACAAAGTGAAGGAGAAGGAAGAGAGGTGACCTGCTGTGCGATGTGGAGGTACACAGGGAAGACGAGCGCACATGGGGAAAGGCGCGGAGGGGAAAATTCCAGTGCTCCACACTTTCCCCATGATCATTGCTATCCAAACCTCGGGAGGGTTCCCCTACTGCAGAAAGCTGCAGGACTGACATGGGGAGCTATGTGGAGATGGTGAAGCATCATTGCTTCAGAGACAAACTGCACAGTGGTGACCCACTGGCTCACAAATCCTGGGTGCTGCGGCTGGTGTCATTTTAAAATCCTATTCCCAGAGTGCTGCCTCTACCCAGAGGTCAGATCTGTTGCTGCTGCCTCCCCATCACCCCTGCCAGTCTGAGGGTGGGGACGGGGCAGGGAGACCCGGCACTCTCGCAAGTCCTGTGAGCAGGAGCCGCACACTCCCACTGCCTTTGGAGGACCTCGGCAGCCTACAGTCACCACCACCTGTTGACCTGGCCCAGGCTACGCTCAAGCTGGGGCCCTGGCCGAAAAAGAGAACCAATCCAAGATCCAAATGGAGCAACCTCAAGCTTGAACTGGCCAACAATCACCACTTCCCAAAGGTTTGGATGGTGCTACACTCAAGCAATAAGGGCTGATAAATACCACTGCCTGCAGATCTATCCCCAGTAGCTAAAGCTGGCAGGAGCTCACAATCACTTCCACCTGCACTCAAGCAGGTGCAAGGCAATAAACACTGCTGACTGTAGATCTGAGCAGGCAGCCCTCAAGCCGGCATAGGCCAATTGCTGCCACCGGAGGCATGAGTGGGGCTATGCTCAAGCCACATGGGGCAATAAAATGCCACCACCCATGGATATGAGTGGGGCAGCTCCGAGTCAGCATAGGCAGACAATAACCACCACCCACAGGTGTGGGCAGTGCTTCACTCAAGCTGGGATAGGCTGGCAAACACTATTGGCCACAGATCTGAGTGGAACAGCTCTCAAGCCAGCTCAGGCTGACAACCACCACTGATGACAGATCTAGGTGGAGCATTCACTCACTCTATAATGCCACAACTCCCAACCACAGGGGAACAATGCTCACAGCGCATCACCCATCACCGGCTAGGTCAATCCTCCACAGTAGTACACAAGTGCACCATCTAGGGACCTCTCCTTCTTCGAAATAAGTAGAAGAGTTCCCAGCAGAGGAAAGCAGATGCACTGCAACTTTATCTTTCCTGAGCTGAGAGATGTAATTTCAGATGAAAAGGAACCAGAGTGAGAGCTCTGGCAATTAAAAAAAAAAAAAAAAAAAAAGCTATTTCAGCAGCCGCAAAGGATCATAATAAGTCTACAGCAATGGAACCCAACCTAAAGGAAAGTGTCGAAATGTCAGAGATGGAATTCAGAATATTGATGAATAAGATGAATGAGATTAAAGAGAAAGTTAAAAAACCAACATAAAGCAGTCAAAAAAAAAGTTTCAGGATATGAATGAAAAACTTACTAAAAAAAATGAAAGAGTCATTTAGAGAATTTCAAAATATAGCAGAAAGTTTCAACTACAGGCTAGCACAAGTAGAAGACAGAATTTCAGACCTTGAAGACAAGGCTTTTGAACTAACTCAGTCAGTCAAAGATGCAGAAAAAACAATGAAGAAGAATAAACGATCACTCGGAGAAGTATGGAAATATGCAAAGTGGGTCAATATAAAAATTATAGGTATCCCCACAGGAGAAGAAGTAAAGACAAAAAGCACAGAAAACATATTGGAGGAAATTATTGAGGAAAATGTTCCTGATAGTGCCAGAGATTCAAATATCTAGATACAAGATTGTCATCGAACACCAGGAAGTTTCATAGCAAATATGACATATCCAACACATATATTCATCAACCTGAAAAGAAGTCAAAATGAAGGAGAAAATTCTACAAGCTGCGAGACAAAAAGAACAACTAACCTACACATGAAAACAGCAGATTTCTCAGCAGAGAAAGCTGGAAGAGACTGGAGCTCCATTTTTAGTCTTCTTAAACGAAACAACTGCCAGCCAAGAATTTTATATCCTGCAAAACTATGGTTCATGAATAATGGAGAAATAAAGACTTTTCCAGATGAGCAAACACTAAGGCAATTTGTCACTACTGGACATACCCTATAGGAAAAACTTAAAACTACATTATACACAAAAAAGCACAGTAAGTACCCACCAATGTAAAAACACCCAAAAGTTAAATTTCACAGCTTTAATAAAAGAATAACATAAGACATAAAACAAAATAAGGTATCATTCAACATAGTGAATAGAACAGAACAGTAGTCAATATATCAATACTAACACTGAATATGAATGGTCTGAATGCCCCACTTAAAAGACAGATTGGCTGAATAGATGGAAAAAAATACACTCCAAGTATATGCTTTCTTCAAGAAACAAATCAAATTCTTAAGGATTTTCACAGAATTAAGGTAAAAGGATGGAAAAAATATTCCACGCAAATGGAAACCAAAGTTGAGCAGGTGTAGCCATTCTTATATCAGATAAAATAGACTTTAAATTAACCATGGTCAAAAAAGACAAAGATGGTTATTTTATAGAGGTAAAAATGAGTAACTTAACAAAAAGGCATAGCAACCCTAAATATATATGCATCTACCACAGGAGCTTCCAGATTCATAAAACAAATTGTACTATAAATAAGCAAAGAAATAAACAGTGTCATCATAATTTCCAGAGATTTCAACACTTCACTGACTGAATGAGACAGATCATCAAAGCAAAAAATCAGTAATGAAACAATAGAATTAAAAGGGACTCTAGAAAAAAATGGAACTAGTAGACATTTACAGGGCATTCTACCCCAAAACTACTGAATATGCATTCTTCTTATCAGCAAATGGGATGTTTTACAAGAC
>NW_012149352.1:652609-654374 GCF_000956105.1 Propithecus coquereli
TATAGAAAAAATAATTCTATGCTTCATTTGTAACCAAAAAAGAGCCCAAATAGCCAAAGTAATCTCAAGCAAAAGGAGCAAATCTGGAGGCATCATTACCTGACTTATACTACAAGGCTATATTAACCAAAACAGAATAGTACTGGTATAAATGTAGAGATATAGACCAATGAAACAGAATAGAGAACCCAGAAATAAAATCATCTACCTACCACCAATTGATCTTTGATAAAGCAGATAACAACATACACACAGGGGAAAGGAAGCCATATTCAATAAGTGGTGCTCTGAAAACTGAGTATCCACATGCAGAAGAATGAAACAGGACCCTGTCTTTCACCATATACAAAAATTAATTCGAGATGGATAAAAGACTTAAATGTAAGGCATGAAACAATAAAAGCTCTAGAAGAAAACACAGGACGAACTCTTCTAGCCATTGTCCTGGACAAAGAATTTATGACTAAGACCACAAAGGCAAATATGGCAACAACAAAAATTAATAAATGGGACTCAATTATATTTCGAAGCTTCGGCCCAGCAAAGGAAATGATCAACAGAGTTAATAGACAACTTTCAGAATGGGAGAAAATATTTACAAACTGTATATTGCTAAAGGGCTAATATCTAGAATTTGTGAAGAAGTCAAACAAATTAACAAGAAAAAACCAAACAACCCCATTAAAAAATGGACAAAATATATAAACAGTAGTTTTTCAAAAGATGATAGACAAATGGCAAAAAAATATGAAAAATACTCAATATTACTAATCATCTGAGAAATGCAAATTAAAACCACAGTGAGATATAAATGTACCCCTGTCAGGATGGCCATTATTAAAAAGTCAAAAAACAATAGATGCTGATTTGTATAAATAGAGATTGGAATGCTTATACACTGTTAGTGGGACTGCAAATTAGTACAACCTCTATAGAAAACAGTACAGAGAGTCTTCAAAGAAATAAATGTTGACTTACCATTTGATCTAGCAATCTCACTATTGCATGTCTACTCAAAGGAAAAGAAATCATTTTTATCAAGAAAATTGCAAAAGATACAATCTAATGTTTATCCCCGCACGATTCACAATTGCAAGGATGTGGAATCAACCTAAGTGTTATAAATTCATGAGTAAATAAAGAAAATGTGATATATCAATACCATGAAATTCTACTCAGCTATAAAAAGGAGTGAAATAATGCCTTTTGCAGCAACCTGGATGGAACTGGAGACCAAATGAAGTATTTCAGGAATGGAAATCAAACACCACCTTTACTCTCTAATCATTATGAGCTAAACTATGGGCACACACAGGCACAAAGAGATGTAAAGGACATTGGAAACCAAGAAGGGCAGAGGATGGGAGGGAGTGAGGGGAAAAACTTACCTAATGCTATCATGAACATTATTCTGGTGATGGACACATTAATAGCCCCAACTTAATCCTTATACAAGGTATATGGATTGTATGGATACATTCTTCCCCCTTAATATTTAGAAATAAATAAGATACTCTAAGTTATCACACCTTCATCAGCATGGGGCAGTGTTTTTCAGCCTCCTGTGGCTACTATCCGCCTAAGAAAAGAACTTTGCATCATAATCTAGCACATAAATATATATATGTCGATGTGTCTATAGGTATAGACATAGACATGGACATAGAGATATGAAATAAAAGTTTCCAGTTATTCATAATAACGGCAATACTTTCTTATATTCTCGACACCATTTTTTCTTTATTAAAAAAGTTGTTCTGAAGCC
>NW_012149352.1:657284-663562 GCF_000956105.1 Propithecus coquereli
ACCCAGAATTAGAGCCATTAAAAAAAACCAAATTATGCAAGGGTAGAGGTCATGTTACAGCCAAATGGGGAAAAAATATATTGCTCACTAAATGGTAAAAGGAGCATTGATTTCCTTTATGAAAAAAATAGATCTATACATCATACCATGGACACAAATAAATTCCACATATATTAAAAGTGTAAATATTAAAATCAAACTATTAAATTTTTAGAATTACATGAGGACAATAGCTTTTTGGTAGCAGTAGAATGAATTATTTCACAGAAACTGTGAACAAGTCATAAAATTTAGACTGATACATATAATAAAAAAAAATAATACACAAAAAGAAAAAAAACAAAAAATAAAAATGTCAAACATGGAGTTCAAATTTACAAATATAGGAGGATGTGATTTCTTGAGTAGCTGTTCTGTATTCCTTAGATTTTAATCTTAGAATATCATAAAAAATTTCTCTATTACTTGTAAATGCTAATTATTATAGTATATAAAATAATATTTCCAAAAAGCTGTGCATGTATTTTTTTATTTAGCATCAATTCAGTGCTTAATTTATACATAATGTTGTAATATACAAATTGTTTGATTTTGAATTTATTTTAATTGTTGGGATAAAGGTTTAGCAAATGAGAAAATATTTTTAAACTGTTACTGTTGAGATAATTACTATATAAGTGATTTAAATTAGAAATGAATGAGTTTGAGGTTCTCTCAACTTATTTCTTAGTTAAACATAAAACTTAAATTTCTACTTTTTGTATGGGAAACATGGCTACTTTGGAATACTTGATTAATTTTACTTAGCCTAGGCAACACAGAACTTTTAAAATATGCATTCTGTTTTTGATAGAAATATTCCTTAGAACAAATATATCTAGTCAATTTCTATCACTTACCTGTATGCGTGTAGGAGAGAGTTGGAAACAAAGATAGATAGATACATATATAGATACAGAAATTCAAATGAACACAAATGAAAGAGATGAGTGAAATTTCGAGAAGTGAAAGATGCACATACAGAGAGAGAACAACTTAAATTGTAAGGGATTTAGCCCACCATTCCAATGAGTGAAGTCTTGGAATGATTATGAGATGCAAAATGGTTTTTGCTGTTCTTTCATCGATCTCACTTCCATTGTGCTTCTCATGGTATCATCATCTGACCATTTTGAATCTGGATTTACTGGGACCAGGACACATAAATATAGATTTCTGGAACTAGAAATGTTTAAAAAGGAAAGTGAGGTACTTTAGGCAATGATTAGAAACATATAAAGTTGGATATTAGAGCTTCCAAGATATTCCAGTGCTTGATGTATATAACACAAAGAAACTGGCTGTACTCAGCATAAACTCTGCCATTCAAGTCAATTTTAAGAGCCTTCAGTAAAAATATTATTGCATTTATTTTAAGTGTTAACTTCTGTTCCTCAGTATCTTGCATAATTTACATCACAGTGTCTATGCTTTGTGATTTCTTGTATATATATTTTTTTCCTCTTTGGAGTTTTCTGCCAGTATTCACCACCACAAAACTCCATTTGGGTCTCAAAATTTATTTTCTCTCTTCTCTAATGTTTTACGAATTTTCTTTGCAGGGTATCTTTGAAATCTCACATATGTTTCAGCCATTTTACACTTCCTAAAACATTTAAACCCTTGATTAAATAAATATATGTTCAAAAGGTCATAAAATACTTTAATAAAGCACATAAACACATATAGCTGTTATAAACACTTTATGTATTGTATTAAGTTTAAAATTGGTGACACATGTTTAATGTCACATTTGAAAAAATTCAAAGCTTCATGTAAGTAAATAAATTTCAGAAACACACTTTTTATAATGGAGCATTACCTGTCCCCTGATAGCAACGGCATTAATAAATTACTGGGTATAGTTTGCATATGATTGCTCATTGATTGCCTAGAATTTGGAAAACTTTGATAAAGTTCGCCACTAATTCATCATAAAAAATTTAGCAAACCGTGATATAGCACCTCTTGTATTTTCCTGGATAGGGCTGGAACCCATTCTACTAAGTGAAGTATCCCAAGAATGGAAAAATAAGCACCACATGTACTCACCATCAAATTGGTTCCACTAATCAACACCTAAATGCATATATAGGAATAACATTTATTGGGCTTCAGGCAGATGGGAGGGGGGAGGAGGGGATGGGTATATATACACATAATGAATGCGATGAGCACGTTCTGGGGAATGGACACACTTGAAGCTCTGATGGGGGGTGGCGGGGAGGAAGGGCAACATACGTAACCTAAACATCTGTACCCCCATAATATGCAGAAGTAAAAAAAAAAAAATTAGCAAACCAGAAATAAATAGAAATGACTTTTTAACAGCATGTGTGCTTCAGTACGACATTTTGGAAGAAATCCCATTAAAATTATGCATGGAAGCAAGCACACTTGCTATCATCCTTAGTACTGAACATTTATCAGAATTCTCTAAACAGTGCAAAAGTTTGTATAAAAATTGTAAAAGAAGATATAAAATTACCATTTATTTTCAAAAAATAAGATCTAATTCATAAAAACTATAAGAATATCTATAAATTATTAAACATAATAAGATGGTATAATAAGAATGCTAGGGCAAATCAGTATAAGTCATGGTGTTCTCACACACCATTAATAGCTAACGAAAAGATGAATAAATTCTAACACATGGTGGGAAGCACTATCATGAGATAACTAAATAAATTATTTTTAAAAAGTAGAAGACTTTTATATATAAATTTCAAATCTTTATTAACTTAAATTGACCTTTGGAAAAAGGTAAGATAGGCTAATGTCCTGAATAACAAGACTCAGTACCATGAAGATGACAGATAACGCTAAATTAATTTGTAAAGTCGAGGTAATGTAAATTGAAAGTTCTCTAAGATTTACTGTGGATTTTGGCAAGTTAACGCTAAAATTCATATGAAATGGTAAAAGGCTAAGAATGCCTAAGGTATATCAAAGAAGAGCAAAGTTGGACAATTGGTCCTCTCATTTATCAAAACTCTTTTAAAAGTATATTAACTAAAACCACATGATATAGGCACAGTAATAGACAAATGTGTCACTGGAATAGACCAAAAAACCCAGAATTAGAGCCATTAAAAAAAACCAAATTATGCAAGGGTAGAGGTCATGTTACAGCCAAATGGGGAAAAAATATATTGCTCACTAAATGGTAAAAGGAGCATTGATTTCCTTTATGAAAAAAATAGATCTATACATCATACCATGGACACAAATAAATTCCACATATATTAAAAGTGTAAATATTAAAATCAAACTATTAAATTTTTAGAATTACATGAGGACAATAGCTTTTTGGTAGCAGTAGAATGAATTATTTCACAGAAACTGTGAACAAGTCATAAAATTTAGACTGATACATATAATAAAAAGAAAAAATACACAAAAAGAAAAAATACACAAAATTAAAGAATAAATCATAGGCTTTGAGAAGATATTTGCAATGTATATTAGACAAAGATTTAGTGTGGAAAAAACATTGCACCCCTACATATTATTTTTTAAGACAAACAGCCCGTCCCACACACACACAAAATGGGCGAAGCATATATAGATTATTCACTGAATAACAAAACTGAATGAATCAAATCGTATAAAGTATACAGCTTCACTAATAATTATAGAAAGGTGAATACAGGCAATGAAAAACTCACCCATCGGATTTACAAAACTTAAACAATCTAATGAAATCAAGGTAAAATATAGTTTGGAGAAAGTGTCATAAATTAATTAATCATGAATGGACATGACCTATAACCCAGCTATTTCATTTTTCAGTTTAATTACTAAGAGAAAGTATCACATACCTACATTTATTAATTTCCTAAAGCTGCTGTAAGAAATTAAGACACACTGGGTGGCTTAAAACAACAAAAATATATTCTCTCACAGTTCTGGAGGCCAGAAGTCTGAAATCAAGGTTAGTTCCTGTGGATAGTCTGAGGGAGATGCTGTCCATGCATCATTTCGCCCTTCTGGCAACTGTGGGCAGTTTGTGGTGTTCCTTGCTTTATAGACACATCGTTTGAATCTTTGCCTTTCTGTTTACGAAGTGTTCTCCTCTGCGTTGCCTGTATGTCTGAATTCCCTTCTTCTCATGAAGACACAGTCATTACATTGGGGCCTGCCCTAATCCATTATGACCCCATATTAACTTGATTACATCTGCAGAAACCTTATTTCCAAAGTCATGTTCTGACATTTCATGTGAACATGCATTTGCTGGGAACAGTATTAAACCCTGTACACTACAAAAGGATAAATGTATACCAAGAAAGTATGTATATCACAGCACTATTTGTCAACAACAAAAATATCCATTATTGTAGCCATGGATAATAAATAGTGGTATAGACATACTATGGAGCTTATACACCTATTAAAACCAATGACTAGACCTATGAATATCAAAGTTGATAAAACTTAAGAACGTATTGAGTGAAGAAAAGAAAGTTGTAAGATATTTGACAGTTCAATATCTTATTTGTAAGGATGATAAATACACAAAACACAACATAGTTTTTGATACATATAAAATAAAATATACAAATATGCAGGGTTACCTGCACATCAATTTTAGGATAGTGATTATTTCCAAGGAGGGATAGTAGAGAATGAGATCAGGAATAAACAAATGCTTCAAATACATTTGTAATATTTTTTATCATGTAAAGGATGGGAGATTTGGAACAAATGTGGGAAAATGTTAACATTCGTTACAGTTGAATGCTGAGTATAGGGCAGAGTTTCTCAACCTCTGCACTACTGATATATTGGGCAATATTCATTTTGTATGGAGCTGTCCCAAGCATTGTGGAGTATTTAGATGTTTAGCAGCCTCCCTGGCCTCTGTCCACTAGATGACAGTAGCAAACCTTTCCCCCACCCCCAGCTGTGATAACCAAAAATGTTCCCAAACGTTTTTGCTCTGTGGAGAAAAATCAACTCTGGTTGAGGACAACAGGTATACAGTATATTTGAAATTTGTTATGATATATATTGTGATAAAATATTAAAATGTACACGTATATTTCTTGCCTACCAAGTTTTAATAGAAAAAATTGTCAACATGTAAACATAAATAGATATAATAAAATTTTACATGTTGTAAATTAGAGCTTAGAGCTATAAAGACTTAAGCAATCCAGAAAATTTGTAATTAATTTTGTCTGGGTTGTTTTGTTGAAGATAGGCTACACCGAAGAGAGGCTATGTCAGTCTCACCTTAAAGGATGTATAGGAATTTGCAAGTTTAAAAAATGGTGGGAAAACATTATAAGTAGAAGAAACAGGCAGGAAGCAGAAACTATGTAATGATTTTATGGCATGGTGAGTTCTTCTGTGGAACCGAAACAGTCTCAAATTTTCATGCCTTCAATGGCAATAGCATATATGTGTGGAGTGAATGTCTGTAAGAAATGCTGGAAATGTAGGGCCTATGACATTGGAGAGGGCACCTAGCAGACCAAGCAAAAGAAGTCTGAGGGCAGATTCAGTTCACAATTTTAATGCCCTCTTTCCTAGAGTATATGGAGAGGTCTATCTAGATATGTGCTGGCAAAGAATGATGTCATTGAAAAGCAGAAATCATTAAAATTAATATTCCTGTAGAATGTTAACACATTAAAAATTAGCTTGAGAGATATACAACCTCATGGATTTGAAGTCTTAATAAAATTGATATATTAATTCTCCACAAATTGACTTACAGATTAAATGCAATCAAACACTATCAGCAGAATTCTTTAGAAATTAGCATGATGATTCTAAAACTCCGTATGAAAATGCAAAGTATCTAGACTATCCAAACCAATCTTGTGATAGAGCAAAGTTGGAACGCTTATACTATGTTTTTGAGAGTTGCTGTAAAGCTGCATAATCATGAAATGTGGTAGCGGTGTAAGGATCATCAAATAGATCAGTGAAACAGCATAGATAGACAAGCAACAGACCCAAACTCATCTCTGGTCCTTTGATTTTCTGCAAAGGTTTCAATGTTATCTGATTTTTATCAGTATTTGTCTTTTCAACAAGTACTGGAATAAACGGATACTATAACTTGACATTTACATCACAACATATACAAATATAATTCAAGATGCACCATAGATCTAAACATAAAAGCTAAAACCTTAAAGCTTTTAGAGGAAAACATCAGAGAATGTCTTTATGGTTTGGGGATACGCAAAAGTTTCTTAGACTGGAAACAAAAGAACAAATTG
>NW_012149352.1:663612-665266 GCF_000956105.1 Propithecus coquereli
TAGCCATAAATCCTGCTTAGGCCATGACCACAGCACTGTTTTCTCAAGAGTTTGTGACTGTAATTCTTATTTCTTTTTTGTTAAATAACAGAAGTATTCCTCTTGTGAGGCTATTTTGTTCTTGTTTTGTGAAAAAGCGTGACGGGAATGAATATCCTAGTAGTTGAGGCTTTATACGTTTCTTTTTCTTTTACTCAAAACACAAATATTTTCATAGTCTGTCTTTTCAGGAACAGGTAGAAGATACTGCAGGTAGAGCCTAATTTGTAGATTTTGACATAATACAATTTCAGGAGATAGGAAATAACCGAATGCTTATTATATTATCATTAAAAAGGTATTATATTAAAATTGAAGGACAATAAGACTCTAAAATTTAAAAATTGAAAATTAATAATATATAATTAAGGGTTATTTCATTATTAAAATATATATGTGTATATGTGTCTATGTTTATACATATAAATATATACAAACATATATTTGCATATATACATGTATGATCTTTCATCTAAGATTATATTTCACCAAAAACTTGTTGAGACATTATCTCTATAACAAAATCAATTGAGGGTTTAATTTTATGCCTTGGCAGTTGTGGGTCCTTGAAAATATTATTTAAAATCACTGAGCCAAGGTTTGCTTATTCTTCCTCATTAAATGATAAAAATAACCTATGTCTCATATGTTTTGATAAAGGGAATATGCTTCAAGGCCTAACATAGTGCCTGGTTCATAGTTTTTGCTTAATAAATATTGTTGACAAAAGTATCTGACACACCATATATCTCTATTGCCGCCCCACCAACATGCTCCCCACCACCCAAGCTCTAGTTTTCTTACAACTGGGATTATTCTTGAATGAAATAAGAGATAGCTCCTTGGTTTAATAAATATTCTACACTCCAAGTACCAGTGGCCTCCCTTGTTCTGCGTGTTAACACTTTCTGTTTCAGAATTATAACCCAGGGCAGGTCTGGTCTTGGATGAATCACTGGTTTTTGTAAAACCAACCTGTTGCCTACCCTGATTATCCAAATGGCTCACTCAATTCTTTACAGAGGAAAAGACTAGAAAGTTGGAAACTGATAGACTGGGATTCAAATGTCACCTTTGTGAACTTGGTCAAGTTATTTGACACAAATTTTGTATCCTTATTTTCAAAAAAGAGTAATCACAGTCAATACCCAGTGGGATTCTGTGAATTGGCTGAGATAATACAGGCAGAAGTTCCAGGCATAGGTGATGATGTAAACAATGACTGACCCACCTTTGCTTTCTTCCTCCCTCCCTCCCTCCTTTCCTTTGTGCCTGTCATCGCCACTTTATTATACAAAACCAGCTTTTTACAGATGAGGATGCTGGTGCTATAAAAAAAAAAAAAATCAGCTTTGGAAAATCCAATACTCCAATATTGATATGTTAGAATACCTTTCATACCCTTTCTTGCATATTTTTATTACTTGTCTCCAATTTACGTGGCACCTGTGTATTTCCTTCTGACTGTGTCAATTCGGCTATCTGCTCCCAGCATCCCCAGGGCCTTCTCCTTTTCAAAACTGACTTGTCCCATTTACAAGGAGACTCTGATTTCTTCTACAGTTACTCTATTCAGCTCTGACATATTTAGCCTAAGTGGCAGTTGGTGGCTGGG
>NW_012149352.1:676371-676988 GCF_000956105.1 Propithecus coquereli
ATATTTGCTCAGAAAATGATGTCATTAAGAAAAATAACAGGAATGTCATAGATGTAGAGAAAATATTTGCAGAATATATATCTTACCAAGGACTGGTATCCAGGATATTTACATAAGTTCTAAACATCAGTAATAAAAAGACAAACCATTTAAAAAATGAGCAAAAAAAAAATGGGAAACTCCCAAAATACATGTACAAGAGTACCCAATGGATACTTTACAATGTATCTACCATTTAAATCTGAGAAATGACAATTAAAAGCATAATGAGAAACCTATCCACAAGAATAATACCAAATCTTTGGAGTAAGTGGATCAATTGATATTCTTATACATTGTTCTTAGAAATACAAAATATTACAACCATTTTAGTAATATGTCTGGTATTTTTATTCTATTTATTAATTTTTTGTCCAAAAATGTGTTCTCCACTAGAGGAAGATCTGAAAAGGAACTCCTTGTTCTTGCAACACTATGAATATTTTATGTGTATCATACAATAACTTCACAGCAGTAGTATTGTTGCATTTAGCATGTTATTTTAATGCTGAAGGTGACACCAAATATAAAATCATGTATAAACTCTTGGTGTGTATTTTAGTTTTCATATATTCTGA
>NW_012149352.1:679298-685948 GCF_000956105.1 Propithecus coquereli
TACTATCATCTATCTATCCCAGAACTCTCTCTTGTGCTCCAAATTCATACTTCCAACTGCTTACTAAAATTTCTCTTTGGAATATCTAATAGGCAAGTTTCCATCACATACAATTGAGTTTCTATTTTTTTTCTTTGCATACTGGTTCTATCTCAGTTAATGGTTAAACCAGAGGTCAAAATTTGGATCTACTCTTGACTCTCTTCTTTCAAATTTAACGATTAATATACCTACAAATCATGGGACTCTGTATTTGAATAATATCTCAACAGTTTTGCTGCTAACATACTTTCCTAAACTATAAACATCTCTGCCCTTGGTTACTGCAATCTCCTCTTGCTGTTCTTGCTTTTTAGAACAATTTCTCCCAGACATCATATAGCTCACACATTCACCTCCTCACCTTCTCACTGAAAGCTTTTCCAACCAACCTATGTGCAAAATCTAGTAATCCCTATCCCATTGCCTGACTTATTTTTCTTGCTAGCACCAATCATCACATTTTACCACGCTCTATATTTTAAATATTTTATATTGTTATTTTCTCTATCCACACAAAAATGTAAGTTCTCTGACAGTAGGAATAAAGATTCCTATTTTATTGATTACTAGGTATAAAATAGGGGCTAAATAACTATGAACATTTTTCTAATCCAGAATATTCTTTGTTTGCTAGTATTATTCTTTGCCTAGATTCTACAATGTGGACAAGTTGCGAATTAATATTAGGTTTTAAATACTATATGCTTATAAGAAAACACCCATATTCCCACATTTAAAGTTTGTGACCCCACTTTCTCAGGACAAAAACGTAGAATGATTAAGGGCGTTTTGGCCACCGATCTTATGTTTGTTAATTTTTGGTAAGCTTTCTAGCAACCTCATCTTCCTTCCGGTCCTAATTCAATTTTCTGACAAGTTGGACATGATTTGTCTTAACACTTACATTCCCCCGTCAAAGCAAATGCAGTCTGCTCAAACATATGGTCTTTTTTGGACAATATTTTAACTTTAATTTATTCTGCACACCCCTATGACTTGCCGATCTCTGGGGACTGTGAATGCCTGGATTGGGGGCAGATCTGATGAAGGCCTTCTTGGACTCAACGGCTGATGGGTGAATTGCTTCCTATTCTTTCCCAGACAGCAACATTAATCTAAATTGAAAATTCATCACCGGCATTTATGGCTCTGAGTGGTAGCATATGGTGTTAATCTGGAGGAATTTTACCTTTACTATTACTTTGCAGGCCTGTGACCTAAATATTGTTAAAGTGAGAGTAACTCATTTTTGACTACTAATCTTGTGACAGCTCTTCTGTATGAGACCAGAAAGGCAGAATTTTTTCTGGGTTTTAATTCTGGGCATAACTACAGTAGAACATTACTATTGTAATTTTACCTTTAAGATAAAGGAAGACAAGAAGTCTAAGATACATACAAGGACTTTCAAACTCTATTTCAAACCCATAGTTCTTTTTTTCCTTCATAATGGTACCATTCCCTAAGATAAACAGATAAAGACATGTAACAAGTTAATCTTTTGCAATTATATACAAGACTTAATACTTCTGGAAATATCACCATTCTCTATTTTATTGGCATATTTTGATACAGGAAACAACCAAATATACTCTGAATTGTTTGAAACAGTGAGTGATCAATCTAGGTGACAAATATGAACTAAAAGGTATATCTATAAAAAGTATTTCTTAGGATGACTCCCTAAAATGTGTTAAGCTACAGCATTGTCTTTGGAATACATGAAAGTTTTCCTAATGAATCTACTTTAAGGCAATGCATTCATACAGATGTATATATTCTGGCATGTTTAATAATATCACAATAATAAATAGTCACTCCTGAATGTATTAGAAAAGAATATTCAGTTGTCTTTTTACAATCAATACACTTGTTACAACAATAAAAGCTAATATTCGTTGGCACTTTTCATGTACCAGACAATATGCTAACTTTGTGATAAGCATCATCCATTTCTTTTTTCAATAAATATGCATTGAATGCTTGCTCTGTGCCAAGTACTGATCTAGGAACTTGAGATACATCAATAAATAAACAAAAAAATGAAGGTCCTTGATAGCATAGAGCATTATGGTGAGAGAATCTTACAAAAACCAACAGACACAGACTGTAATAGACAAAGTAAATTACGATATTGTTATAGGTCAAATTGTGTAACCCCTAAAATTCCCATGATAAAACGCTAAGCTACATTGAACCAGAATGTGACCTAATTTGGACATAAGGTCTTTACAAAGATAATCCAACTAAAATCAAGACATTAGGATAGGTCCTAGTCCCACAGGACTGGTGTCCTTTTAAAAAGGGGAAATTTGGAGATAGACACACATGCAGAGAAAATGTCATGTGAAGATGAAGGCAGAAATCTGAGAGATGCTTCTACAAGCCAAAGAATATCAAAGACTGCCAGAAAATCACCAGAAGCTGGGTAAGAGGCATGGAACAAATTTTCTTTTATAACTCTCAGAAAGAAGCAGCTCTACCCACAGCTTGATCTTGACTTCTAGGATCCAGAACGGAAACAATAAATTTATGTTTTTAGACCACACATTTATGGTACTTTGATAAGGTAGCACAGTAAACTAACACAAGTATGCAAGATGGTCTGGGAGAATGCCTTTAAATATAGCCATAATTCCTTTTCTACCCATGGATGCATGCCAATCTTCCCATAATGAGATGGAATCTTTTTACCTTTGTGTCTGAATTAGTCATGTGACTTGCTGTGAGCAATACTGTGCAGTGAAAGGGAGGCTGTGTCAGTATCAGGACTAGCTTACGGAAGACCTGACAGTTTGCACTTTGGATCTCTGAGAAGCCAGTTACCATACTTTAAACTGAAATCCTAGTCTAGACTTCTAGAAGAAATATGGCCACATGAAGGAGAATTTATGCATCTCAAATGCAGCCAGTACAAACTGACGTACAGACCAGCAAAGTGGGCTTACACATTGCAATCCCCAGTTGACCCCCACCTGAATGCATAAGCAACTTGAACTAATTCCACGTGGAGCAGAATAACTTAACAGCTGAGCCCTAGCTCACCCACACGATCATGGAAAATGATACACCATTGTTTTAAGCTTCTAAATTTTGGAATGATTTTTTGCATATCAATAGATCATTGAACATAGAATGATAAGTTCCAGGAAAACAATAAAGAAAAGTAGAGTGAAGGAATTAAATAAGGGTGTGTTTACATGTGGTGGCAATGGTGGGGGAGGGGAGGATGCTATACTTCAGTCCTCACTTAATCCTCACAGTATTTAATGAGGTAGATATAATTCCATCTTCCAGACAAGCAAATGAGACTTACAGAAGTTAAGCAATGTGTCAAAGGTTACGTAATGAAGTCTAGATTCAAATTCAGGCAATCTGTATAAACCACTCTATAAAATAAATTATTGGGGGTGAAAGGAGAGTGGGAGCTCATTGGTGGTGGCGAAGTGTCATCAGAGTCAATTTTGCTCTCCCATATAACAGTCTAGCAAAGACATTTTTAAAAGAAAGACTTCAAGGAAGGTGTGATCGTTAATTTCATGTGTCAACTTGACTGAACCATGGGGTGCCCAGACCATTTGCTAAAACGTTATTCTGGGTATGTCTGTGAGGGCGTTTTTGAATGGGATTAAGATTCACATTTGAATCAGTAGACTGAGCAGATTGCCCTCCCTAATACAAGTGAACCTCATCCAATTAGTTGAAAGGCTGAATTAAAAAAACAAAAAACTGATCCTCCTTCTCCTGCAAGTAAAGGGAACTCCTCCTGCCTGACTGCCTTCAGGGTAGGGTATTGTTTTTTCCTGCCCTAAGACTTGTGCTGAAACCTGGGCTCTTTCTGGGTCTTGAGCTGACCGGTCTTCAGCCTGGAACTACACCATCAGTTCCCCTCTGTCTCCAGTTTGCTGGCTACAGACCATGAGATTTGACAGCCTCCATAACTGTGAGGGACAATTCTTTATAGTAAATCTTTCTGCATATATATGCATCCTATATGTTCTTTTCTCTAGAGAACCATGATTAATACAGAAATTAATCTCCCTTCCCCCTCTCCGTGTGTGTGTGTGTGAGTGTGTGTGTGTGAATGTGTGAGTGAGGGATGAATAGGCATCTGGGATTTAGAGAGAAATGTTAGAAACTCAGTCTAAGACACCTTCACTTAAGATTATTAAAAAGTAAAAAAGAATAATTTTATGGGAGGGGCTAACTAATAAGGATATGCTATAATACACTAAAAGCCTGAATGAGACTATTTAAATCACAATTGAGTTTTCCATCTAGATTTTTTTTTATATTTTAAATGAATTTAAAATAGCATGCTCATGGAAAATTGGAAAAAAAATATCAGCAAGAGAAATGAACTATATATAAGAATGCACCTAGACAATTTGCATGTTTAAGTGTCATTTGTTCTTTCATAACGTGATAGTTGAATTTGTAAGCAAGGTTGCATAAGAAAAACTAAATTTTATGGGAAAATAAATGAAAATTTTTAGGGAGTTTCTGATTCTTAAAAACAAAGGCATATGTCTTCTCTTTAACTCTATATTGTTATGGTCTGCCAAAATAATAATTTGATTAAGCAAAACTCAACCAATAAATAAATTATTTTTGTCTTTGAATCTTCCAGATATTGTCAGCCTCCGCTATCATCTTTTACCTGATCTCGTAATTTTGATTGTTGCATTGTTCACAATCACCAAAGACAAGCCAAAAGTGAAACTTCATTAAAGTTATAAAAAAGAAAAAAAATAAAAAGGTGATACTAACAGACTAACAGAACAATAAGCTCAAAAATACCTCTGCTTCTGTTTTTCTCAGAGAAAAACAAAATTATACCTTCCATATTCCATGGATCCAGATTTTGATTGTACTGCAACTAGTAATAGTCTGTGCAATACAAATAATGTTTTCTTATTAATCAAATTCCAATTATCCTATTTGCTTTATGAAAACTCACACTGCAGGAGAACTGCCTCTACTTATGTTTTGCAGCATTTCCTTTGAAAGGGAAGCAATTTTTCTTCATACATTTTTAAATAGAATCAGAAAATATATTGTTTGTGGTTTTCAGCGAGTATAGTTTTCATAAATTCTTACAGAGGGAGGGAAACCCAGACATTTTTCTTCTTGATGAAAAATTTTGCTAGTTTTGTGATAAGAAAAAGGCATATGGGTGATGACATGGGATAGATTAGATTCACCCCAGTTTCATTATTGATTTGTAGTATGACTATGTCAGATTACATCAACTTTTTCAAGCTACATTTTTCTCTCTCTCAATAACAACAACAACAATGACAATAATAATTCTTAATTAGTAAAGTTTTGTGATGGTTAAAAGCAATATATGAGAAAAAACTTAGTTCATCTTGAGTGTGCTGATAATATCAGTTGTTGTCCATAATATTACTGCTTTTTTTCCATTATTACCATTATTACTACTCTTCAGATAAGAAATAAAATCTCATGTATTTTAATTATCTCAATAGTAAAGAAAAAGGAAATACTACTCCCTAAAGGATCTGTAATGTCATAGGTGTTACGTGGAAACACAGCTCCACCAGAGAAGCACTGGTAGGCTGGATTCTAAAATCCATACCTTTGTAAAGATTATCTCTCTCTCTAAGAACAAATATTGATATAAAATTAGAAATACTATTTTATTTTTTCCATGTAGCCTATATGGAATTGGGCCATAACAATCCTAATTTCATGAACTTATCCTGATGACCCTGGGAAGCCACTTATCCTTTCCTAACTTTAGCTTTTTCGCTAAATCATGCAGATAATGATCTTATTTATATTAACATTGACATTATAAGACTACTATAAATAACTCATAAGATTGTATATCTACAAATAGTTACACATACACATATATGCAAATACATATATACATACACATATATGTAATTTAAAAATTGTAAAAATAGTAATACAAACAATGCTAATAAAATACTGCAGCAATTAAACCCAATATTTCTTATTCATATGCAATATTCAAAACATTAGTGATAAATAAGTTTAATAATATAGACTGAGGTTAATCAACTGTAAAATTATGATTCTTATTAGGTATAAACATACAGGCTTTCTCCATAGCATAAGGCTTCTGTAACATTGTTATCAGTCAATACTCTTATCTTCACGTTATGATTGCAGATACTTCAATCCATTATAAAATGATGTTTCAATCCACATAAAGTTTCTGTGGCAGCTGTTAATTTACCTTACGCACTCAGCCATGTGTACAGAGACTGTGACATTTTTTCAGCAAGATAATCTTTGTAGTCATGAGCAGTGAAAACTTCTAAAAATGACACTGCTACGACATTGTTACTGGCCAGATACTAAACCTTACCACATGGAAGGTTTCAGCCTCACCAAAGAGTTTATCATTAGTTACTGTCTTACTGGGGAAAGCCAGATTTGAGAAAAGTATATAAAAATTCTGACACCTATCTAAATAAATTATACATATATGAGCAAATGTGGAAGCCATTTGCTCTAGTACAAAAATCATGATAACTACATCCAGATAGAATTTGAAAACTCTAACCAAAAATCTGCCGTGTATTTTACTTCACCTTTTTTTTTTTTTTTTT
>NW_012149352.1:688566-688884 GCF_000956105.1 Propithecus coquereli
TTATCCATCTTGAATTGATTTTTGTGAGAGGTGAGAGGTGGAAATTTGTTAAAGAAATGTCCTATCCAGGGTGTTAGGTCTCTGTGCCATATAAATGAGATTTATTTATTTATTTAATCATCCATTCGATTCATCAATTACTGACTGATACTTTCATGTTTCGATTTCCATATGGTCATGTATGTTATCTCTTGTGTCCCCTTTATTCTCGTAAAATTATCTAGTTCACTGTTACCTAGAAGTCTGTCACATTTATGATTTTTACCTTATGAAAATATTTTTCTTTAAATCAATTTCCTTTTTTCCTTTTTTAATTCA
>NW_012149352.1:689661-706796 GCF_000956105.1 Propithecus coquereli
AAATGTCAGAGTTTTTTTCAGACTTCTTGAAATCTGAATTTTCTAGCTTAAGGGAATCTATTGATACTTTTAAGGATTCAAGTAATAGAGAAAAGAATTGCACTATTTCTAGTAGTGTTTGTTGAAAACAAATTGGTCATCAATTTTCTAATCAACCCAGCAAATACAAGAAAATTTGAGAAAAAACTTATATTACATTGAGCAGAGGAAATGTTACTATAATAATCTCAATCATATGAGATTATATAAGCCTACTTTAAAATACGAGGGACAAAGATATTGATAATACAAAGCGGTCTGTTAATTTGGATTATTAAAAACAGAATTATGGAACATCCTGAAAGTGAGATTATTAACAAAAGAACATACAGCATTTCCGTGCATTTAGGGATGTATTGGATGGAGAAAATAATTCTATTATCTGAAGTTCTACACCTGTCCTTGCGTGTTTACCGTATTATTGCATGAGAAGTTTGAGAGCAAAAATAGGTAGAGTGTATGTGAGTGATTGGATTTGAAGCCAATAGGGATCTAAGATTTATAGATATAGCACTATGCTGATAACAGACATGAGAGAAAAATCATAGAGGATGATGAGAGGAGAGTGACAAAGTTGGAAAAAATGCTAACAAAAGTGAGACAAGGCACATGAAGAAAAGAAAGAAGAAAAGGAGGCTATGTTTAGACTAATAACACTCTGAGGACAGAGGAATGCAAGTATTAATGGAAATAGGAGGAGGTTTTGGAAAAACTATTCAGTGTGAAAAGAAGAACAGACCAAGAACAAAAATGAATATAGAAAGTTTTCAGTATACTTCAACCAAACCATGAGAAATTTATACATAAAAAGGAAACACCTTTAAACAGAAGAAGAAGTCAACAGGATCATCACTCTGTATCATGGTAGAACATAAACATGAGCATGTGGGCTTTAGGATGCATAGAACTGGACTAGAATTGGGTACCAGTACATGGAAGGGCCAAATGAGAAAGCAAAACATTATATATAAACCTAAAGGGAGACTAATAATATAAGCAAACCCAAATTTATGATTTGATTCAAATATTAAAAAGAAGAAAGTATAAGATTACTAATAAATTGTAAAATTCATCTCAGAAAACATCAGACCATACAGATGACTTCAATACACCCAGTGTTTAAAATAAAATAGATAACACGTTTCAAATCATAAAATACAGCATTATGTCCTTTCTCGTCTCATATTGTTGGTACCTGTGTTTTTCCTATTTCCCATTGACGATACAGTAATACCTTCTCAACCACAGATTTCCCTTTTTATAGATATAGCGTATTAGTTTGAAAATTTTTTTTGGCAGATGTGAGAATTTTGTTTCCCTTATACTTAAGAGGTGGGCTTTTCTACAGGAGAATAATTAAGAAAACAGGAAAGTGGAAATTGGAACTAGATGAGGGAACTAAATAGCAGACATATATGAATGAAATCTTTTGCCATTCTTGATGGAAGAATAAATGAAGCAAGAGAAAATAAATCCAGCTTTGAACTACGTGATCCCATATGATAAGATAGAGGGGACAGGTGTGAATAAGAAGGACTGAACAGACAGTGCTTTTGTCCTGTGTCTCTGAGACCATAGTAGTCCTAAGAGATGGAGGATCAAGATTCTTAAGTCTAATGATCAGGAATGATTAGACTTCTAGATGGACAACTAGATTAAATAATACCATCAACAAAGCTCAATTATGTACAAGCAACTCATTATAACTGTAGGATAAGGGAAGCCTGTAATTGTCATTAAAGGAAGAAAAAATTAAAATGAATAGTGTACAACTTACTGGTTAAAAGATATAAAATATAATTGATATTTCTTTACTTACTGTGCTATTTAATATCATTGAGTAACTTAAATAGGTGAAGGATTTGGCTAGACAAATTTTAAAAATTTATTTTAAATTCTTGTATTTTATAATAAAATCCTTTTTTAAAAGAGGAGCTTTAGATTTACAGTGAAATTGAGAAGAAGGTACAGAGGTATCCCATATACCCCCTATTCACACATATGCATAGCTTCCCCCATTATTAAAATCCCCCAACAAAGTGGTACATCTGCTACAATTGATGAAACTATATTACACAACATTATCACCTACAGGCCATACTTTTTGCTAGAGTTCATTCTTGTAGTATGTTCTAGGAGTTTGAAAAAATGTATGATGACATGTACCCACCATTACAGTGTCACACAGAGGAGTTTTACTGCCCTAAAATTCCTCTGTGCTCCACCTATTCATTCCTCCTTCCCCGCTAACCCCTGGTAACCACTAATCCTTACACAGTCTCCATATTTTAGGGACTAGGCAATTTCAATATATCGTCTCTTAATTTTGAAACAGCCACAAGCACAAGGTAACTTAAGCTTTGAAAAATGAAATGACATATTAAAACCGTACGTATTACAAGTGATAAACCCACAAGTGACAATAACTATTATCTTTCATTGAGGTGCTTGGTACTAAGATACATTAATTATTTATGCCACCTCATTTAATCTTTATATGAACCTTACAAGTGAGGTATTATTGTTCCTATTTTGAAGAGTAGGAAATGGAGGCTAAAAGATTCTAAGTAACTTGGAAAGATCACTCAACCAGTAAATGGTAAAGTTTGTATTTAAACCTATTCTAAGAAAAGATGTTATCCTACCATTATTGTTTTAATTTTTACTATACATCAGTCTGGTTTCTATCAGAAAAGTAGAATTGCTGTGAGTGACAGAGTATAAACGGTTTATTTTAGGGACTAGAGTCGGCCTTACACAATTGCGGGGACTGGTTACGAAGTGTATGCAAGGGCGTTGCCTTTGCAATTGTGTTGGGTGGGCCTGGATGATCCATAGGTTAGCTGGGGCAGCAGATGGGTTGTGGAGCTCAAGTGGAAGGGAACAGAGGCATTAAGAAACCCATGAGGGCAAATAGAAACCTACATTTGTGTCTCATATTTGTCCACTTTGATGGTGCAAGTGACCTGCAGGAGAATCCGGTGCCTTTAAACATGGAGCTGATCGCACACCTGGCCCAGGGTTTGGAGAAGCTGAAGACAGAGCCCTGGTGGGATTGGGAGGATCTGTAAGTCAGAAAGCTTCCCCCACCCAACTAGGTGAGCCAGCACATCAGCGAAGACATATGTGTAAGATGCCATGGTGACTGGCACCCTACACCTGCCTTCCAAGTACCAGACTGTCTCTTCCTTCATCCCTTTCCAAAGCTCATGAATATCTCTTTTGTAGCCACCTCTCACTTAGAACCACACAGAAAAGAGAATTCTGGCAAAAGTAGTTGAGTCATGTTAAGTCACGTCACCAGAGAGATCTAGTGGGAATGTACCACACACACACGCGCACACGCACATACACCCGTAGGTGCGTGTGCTGTGTGTGTTCACTTTTGACGTTAGTCTTATTGATTTTTTTCCACATTAGCTACGAATTTTTTTCAAACTTTACCTTCTTCAACTTGCTCAGTTCTCTTATCGTAGTAGTTTTCAGTCACTCGGATTGGACTGGGATTCCTAAATGCAGTATTTTCTTAGAAAAGCAAAGTTGCCATAATAATAGTATTTTAAAGAACATCTTTGCAATCAAGTCATAAAAATTACTATTAAATTGTTCAAGACAGGTCCCTAGCTTAAATAATAAATGAAATTAGTGTGCAGTTTTATCTAACAGATCCTGACTGTGGAAATACATCATATTCTGCACTGACGAGCCCCATCACTCTGTAGTGGCTGTTGGAAGTGCTGCCTCAAGACAACTTCTGAGGAGCACACGAGCTCAGCGGGCTTGAGGGCCATGATTAATTACCAGTGTGTTTCAAGGATTCTAATCAAGGAGTACCGACACATATGCCACACAATTGATACTACAGTCCTAGTGTAAAAGACAATCATTACACATATACAGCGACCATCACCCATCCCGTGCTCTGTCTAGAAGTAATACAAACACCAGAGGGGCTCTACCACTCTCATTGTTTTATGTGGTCTATAATGGAGTATAATAAAACTCTTCCTTCCTTTGATCTGAATACTTTGCTTCTATTATTATATAGCTTAAAAGCTATCTCTTTTTTTCCTCAGACACAAATTACATTAAATTCCCAAGATTGTGATCGTGTGTTCTGTTTGCAAACAAGAACTTCATCATCCTCTACTTATGCAGTTGAGTTTCTGAAGGAAAACAAAGGACTTCTTACATTAACCTTGTAAGACAGATACAATTGTTCCCACTTTATAGATAAAGAAATTCAGGCTCATAAATGCTGAGTAACTTGTGAGGATCACACAATCAGTAAATGGCAATGTTTGCATTTAAACAAACACATGGCAACAAAAGTTTGGCATTTTATATGTTTCCATGTGTTTGTTTTGAGCCATTGTTTCAGCCTGTTGACAAACATTTTGAGTATCATACTTGTCATCTGGCTATGTATTAGACAGCCTATCTGTCTGTTAGAACTACTAGAATGGGTGTTTGCTTTCCTAGTAAAATCGTTTTAACCATTTCTCTAAAGCTGTGAGAACACCATTCTCTAGTTTGGTTTTCCACTTGTTGGTTGACCTCTTGTATTTCCTTTTTAAATATACTTAAGAAATTTAAGTAAATTTTTATTAGTATCCATTTTCCCAAGGTTCAAAATCAACATTATATTCTGACATCTCACTTTATATATGAATCTCTGAAGGGTAAGGTCTTCTGTCTTTCTCTTTTGTTCTTTAAATGCATATCTTCCTTCTTAAGTTCATTATATACATTCTCTTTTAAATAAGCAAAACTGTGCAATGACGAATTAACACCAAACACTATGTAATCAGCCCCTGATCTATATTATTAGGGCATTAATTATATTCATCACACAGGGTTGTGATAAAGATAAAAGCATAAAGTAATTTATATAAGGCACTAAATGTAACAGCTGGCATGCAGAAAATGTTCAATTTAAGTTATTACTAATTTTACTCTGTATTACTAGTCATGTGGCTCGATTTGTTCTTCTGATTCCTCTCTTGATTTTTTTCCAGGTCCTAGAATTCATCCCTTAGATAAAGACCTTTTGCTTCTGGGTCCTTTCCTTTATTCTGCCCTCAGACTAGACTAGAGCAAATGTGATACCAGGAAACAGGAAATGCATTGGGTGGTCAGTGAGCTCCAAGGGAGTTAAAGCATTTTTGCAGCCAGTGATTTTGAGAGGGGTGATACTAATTCCCTACCGGGCTGTATGAAATGAGTGGAGGCTTTTTGGTCACCACAATTCCTGCGGTTGCTACTGTTATCTGCACTCAAAAGCCAGAAGTGCTGCATGCTTTGCTCTGAACAGGATATTTGGCCCTAAGGGCTACAATATTTAAGTGAAATCAATGCAGTGAGTGACACAGCAGAACCATAAGGCTCACCTGGGGGGGATATGGAGAAACAAGAACAGAGAGGCCCGTAAGCTACAATTATATACTGTCCAGAAACATTTTACATGGATTTGAAATATAATCTTATAATGTAACATAATAAAAAAAGATATATTATATGCCTAATTTGAAATTTTATGATGCCTCCCAAATCTTCAAAATTCATCAAGAATCACAAAATTTCCAAGCTTATAGTTTAAGTAAATTATATGCTGTACTTTAATGTTAAAAGGATACATTTTATCTGTTTATGTTAAGCACAACTAGAGCACTTATGACAGACTAACCTCTGTTCTAAGTATCTTATATATGTTAACTTATTTAATCCTCAGAATACTTCTCTGATGTAAATCTTTACTGGCATTACTTGAATCATACAGTTATTTACCTGTATTGGAATTTCTGCAAATGCATTGGTGACTCAAGTTCTGCACTTACATTATTTAATACTATCATAATAAAAAATCTTCTTAAAATATTCTATAACAGTGCCATGTAAAACCTAGTAATAATGCAATAAAATGCACTAAGAAATCAATAACCTTTGAAAGAAGTTAAACAGGATAAAAATGCCACAAAGAAGACCAATCGCCATAATATGCCATATATTTAATAGTGAGTATTCTGAGAAATATTGGTGATAATTCTGAGGAAACATAAAAGCATTGTTAAGGCAACTACAACTTTAATTTTGCAAAAATAATCATAAAACTGGGTAAGGATAATGAGAAGATTCTGAGTGCAAGTTCAATTCTACAGAAATGTGCTTCTAACTCAAGTTACCATCTGTACTAAGGCGTAAAGTATCCTTGATGATCTTAAAGGAGATGGTATATTTACATATAAATATTTTTGCCAGTATTTATTGCACTTAGAAAGTATATCCATATGCAAATATACGCTACAATGTTTGTAGATGCATGGAATCTGGGAGACGTCCTTTCTTATTTATGTTTAGTCAATGAGAAAAGTAGCCTTAAATCTTTTCATTCTGCTATTGTATTATGGATTTAGGAGTCAGACAGGCTTCTTCATTCTACTACTGTAAAACTCTGAGCTACAAATCTCTGAGATTTGTTTTCTCAAATATACAAATCTCCAAAGCTCACTGAAGAATAAATGAGATAATATGTGCTAAGTACTTAGCACAGCACAGACTCTCAACCTTTGGCACATATCATCAAAATAATAATAGCCAACGCTACTACAGAACTTAGGACAGGCCAGCCTTTGTTCTAAGTATCTTATATGTGTTAACTCATTTAATCCACAAAATACTTCTCTGATGTAAATATTATACCATCAATCCCATTTTACAGATCAGGACATTAAGCAACAAAAAGGTTAAGCAGCTCTTGCTTAAACTGGGATTTGAACCTCAGCAATCCAATTTTAAAAGACTGTGTGCTTCTTTGTGCTTGCCATTGACAAACATCAGCTCTTGACTTAAACCCAAGGTACTTATAAGCAGACTGTTGCTTCAGCCTAAGTTTTCACTTATTATGTATTAATTGTCCATCCAGTATTCAAAATAAGACCAAATTAGATATTCAGTGATGACACTGATGAGTGATTGTCAGCAAATCAGTCACTAGTTTGAGTTTGGGATGATTTCCCATCCAGATGCATGGTCCAAAGATAACTATTGCTTTGGTAAATCCTTGTTAATGAAGAATTGAAAGAATCAGAAACATAATGTGGTGGAATAAGCTCTAACAAGAGATATTGAAAAGCAGAATGATATTCCTCCAATGATGGTAGTGGGGGTGGGGTAGGTTGCAGTGCACAGGGGCCAAACCATCATGATCCTAAGAAAATGTTAAGATAGCTAAGGAAAAATTAAGGCGTAATCAATATTATGGCCAAAAACTGTCTTGCATTTTAATGGAGAGTCTTTTTTTTCTCAAGTTAAAGAATATTAAAGCACATAACAGCTGGCTCAAAGTTAAATGCACTTGAACACCCCATACTGTCAAGAATGATAGGGTTTTTGCTTCTACCTGGGGTAGAGCTGACCAAAACAATGAAATCTTTTAACCATTTTGCTTTTTAAATAACTTTTTGTGGTTTAGACTCAGAGTGAACTCACCAAACCAGCTGTGTTTTTGCTTTTCTGAAACAGAAATGCTCTTTGCAAGCTATAATTAAAGTTTGTTCTTTACACCAGCTTTTAAGGTGGTGGGTACAGCCATGAAGTACAGGATCCTAATATCTAGGTGAGCCGCTACCGTTGTTGAGAGAGAGGAGGGCAATGGAAACACAAGTGTTCATTTGTTTCTGCCTGGTGTAAATATTTGAAATCATACAATTTACATTTCAGAAAGTCGTTAAATATGGAATAAATTTATATAGGTTTGTATAGGTTTTTTAAATTTATATAGTTCAGACTTGGAGTTGCTGTAAGCAGCCTGAATTGTGATGTTATAGAAGGCAAATTCTTATTCTTTTCCAAAACCTACTAGTATCCGTCTGGTATTATACTATAAAAATCCTTGAAATCTTTTATTTCATAATTGGACTTATGACCATACAATATGGAAGTAAGAACAACATCCCTGAAAATGACGTAGGGAATAATGGGATGGATTGGTGGGAAGCAGGGATAGAGCTCCTGATAGTAGAAGAGCCATAATCTTTTTCTTAACTCCTAGCCAACAAATTCAGAAGGTTAATAGTGTGATGAATGAGAGGCATCCTAACCGAAATGTTGATTTGGCTTTGTCTCTTGCTAATTCTAGGACCTTTAGCAAGATTTTTAACATGCCTGTGGCTATGTTATGACAGAAGTGTTGGAGGATAGAATGATACAACATGTACAAAGCCCTTAGAGAAAAATTAATATGTATCCCTTATGATTTAGCTCAAATCTGCCTCTTCTAGACTCCTGCCACCTGGCCATTGTTCCCTCCACTTCTGCTCCATGAAGGGTTTGCGTTGCATAATTAACAAAAGAGCAAACACTATGGTATGATCTAAGAGTGTCTTCTAAAAAGGGGACAACATCACATGCTCATTTAACTTTGGTGAAATAAAAAAGGAAATATGTTCCACACTCTAATAAAAAGACATTATGCTAACAGTCTAGATGAAGGATCAGCCAACTAGAGCTCTAAGGCCAAATCCAGCTACCTGCTTTGGTCAATAAAGTTTCACTGGAAAATAGCTATGACCATTCATTTCCACATTGTCTATGGTTGCTTTAGTGCTACAACAGCAGAGTTGAGTAGTTACAACAAAGATCTCATAACCCACAAACCCTAAAGTATTAGTAGTTACCCTCAGGCCCATTACAGGAAAAATTTGCTGGTTTGCTGACTCGACACTATGAGTGTATGTCCCAGGGTGGGCCTAATAAATTATGTGAATCTGTAGTTCCCCCATTGGCTTCAGTTTCATTCTGTGGCTCTAAGGTGGATGGTGATGTTTATAGGTCAAGAAAGCAAGGTGGTGGTTGTTGTTGTTTTTTTTATATATCTGACTCTTAAACACAAAGTAGCTCCTTCATCAGGTACAACTAAGGAAATAGCAATCTATTCATGCATAGGAAGAAAATTGAATATTGGATGTACTGATAGATGGTTTGTTAGTCTACAGTGTGCCATTTCTCTGAGGAAAGACAGTGATGAGTTCAACACTAAAGTGATATTCACTTTAAGCATTGATGTTTCAACTTCACCAATGCCCCCTACTGCCTATTTAAATTGTAACTCAATGATATGATACAGGACTTCAAAAAATAACTTCAGCTTTTTCTTTAGATGTTTTGTAGATTTTGTTGTAAGGTTCTTCTCTGTCACCCAATGACAAGCTTATATGTGCACTTAATTCAGTTTTCTACAAGCATGCCAGCTCACATAGGTATCTCTAAGCCTTTGTGTTCCTTGCTCCTCTTGTTTGGTATAGCAGATATTGCCAGGTGTCTCTCAACATCCACCCTTCCCTTCTTTCATGAAAATAGCATTTTTCCCAGAGCACATACCTGCACAGGTTTCCTTTTGGCTTGGCATAATCATGTGATTAGGTTTTGCCTAATGGAATGTAAGGGGAAGTGGTATATGCAACTTCTGGGTCATGACCACTTAGGGAGACATTGTCCTTCTTGCTCCAGCTTATCTTCCCCTATTCTGATGCCTGACTTACGAATGTAATGATGAAATATCTTGGATGGTACAGAAATATTCTGGGAATACTGGGGAAATAAAATAGACTCTAGGTTCCCGACATCAGGAAACTGCCAGACAAGTCATTAACAGTTCTGTGCAAGAGATATGTTTCTGTCTTCTTGACACCACTTGATTTGGGGTCTCTCCTTTATGTATCAATACTTATTTGCTGATGGAAACCCAGTCACTACCATCATAGAGTGTATGCTCAAGTAGTTGAGGTAACTGTTTATCAACTTATATCAATGAGTGTATAATTTAAATTTGAATATATTCAGGAATCCTTACCTTTCAGAGGCATATTTATTTTACAAAAGAAGATAAGAAATCCTCTTCTGAAATAATGACATGGAAAGTTCTAGAATTTAATTCTTATTCCTCTGATACTTTGCACTTGCTGTTTCTTCTACCTGGTAGTTCTTCTCCTATACATACCACATAGAGCTTTAGCATAGGAGTTTCTCCTTGACTTCCTTTAGGTTTCTGCACAAATATCACATAATCAGAGAGAACTTCCTGATGTTGCTATGTAAAGACATCCCCCACAAAATTATTAACCGGCTGAAACACTCTGTATTTATGTATTTACTTAATGCCTGTCCATCCACACTCATATCCTATAAAATATATCCTAGGCAAATACATACTGCATCTGTTTTATTTTATTAACTGCTCTTTCTCTGGAGTGAAGAAAAATACCTGGTAAGAGGTGACCCCTGATAAAGTTTTGCTGAATGATTGAATGAATTAATGAATACATGTCAAGAAGACCAGAACTCCATAGATATTATGGGAATAGTAACTAGGCAAGCCTTAAAAGGTAGGCCCAGTCAGTCCATGAAGGGCCTTGTCGGTCATAAGAGTAGTTTTGTCATTCTCCCAAGATCAGTGGAAGTGCTGAAGGGCTTTTAAGGGATCAGAATGCCCCACGATCAAATAAGGGAATGTGAAGAGATCATTCTCTTTACAGTATGGAAAGTAAAGAGGAGTCAGAGTTTGTTGGGGAGGAGCTGTGGTAGACTATTTTAGTCATTTGGGGGAGAGATTACAGTTAAATGGGATTAAATGGAAGAGCAAGGCTATGCTTTGGAAATAAGGCTGGTCATTTTCCAGGTTGCTGTCACCTTCCCTACACTGCTCTGTCTGGGCTCTGTGTCGCAGTGCTTTAGTCAGACCAGGCTGCCATAACATACTACCATAGGCTGGGTGTCTTATAAATAACAGAAATTCATTTCTCACAGTTCTGGATGCTGGAAGTCTGAGATCAGGGTCCTTCTGGTGAGGACTTGATTCACAGCTGCAGATTGATGACTTCTCACTGTATCCTCGCATGAAGAAAGGGTTAGGGGGCCCTCTGGGGTCTCTTTTATAAGGGTACTAATGCCATTCATGAGGGCAGAGTCTCAACTCCCAAAGACCTCCAAATACCGTCATGTTGGGGATTAGGTTTCAAACAGAAGAATTTGGGGGGAACATAAACATTCCCTCTATGGCACCCAGGATCCCTTGCTAGCTGTCTTCTGACTGGACTCTCCAACGGGGAGCAGTGGCAGGAGACTTGAGGGTGAGAGCGAAGGAGAACCAAGGTATAATCCCATTTACAGCTGCTGGCAGTTTCAAATGCAGTGGCTGTGTGTCCTCCATAGTTCCAGCTCTCACTTCCCTAAGCCCCTCTTCCCACAGCCTCAGCTACCGCGGAGGGACGGCCCACCATGGATAGAGGTCCCTGCAGGATCTTCGGCTTCTAGTGGTACAGGCCCTCCAGTCCGTCCCATGGTGAGGCTGATACTGCTTCCTACAGTTGATAATCTCTGGGTGACCTCTTAGTCCCCTGTTTGATTTCTCAGCATTCCATCATTAGACTAACCAATTACCTCTATTATATTATGTATTTTTGAAAAACCGAGGGGATTTCTGTTTTACTAACGGAACACTGACAGATACAGTTACATATTCTGCCACACAGATATCTTTGTTAAAAAAAAAAAAAAGTGTATTATAGAAAAGGCTATTTTTTTCACATAGCACGATTTCTTTCAGGAAGAAAATGGTAATTTAAAAATGATGACTAGCATAGCAAGCTTCTTAAAAACAAAGTTTCCATCGTTTTAGCTTCTTTTTTCCAGGTACCAGCTCCACGTTTGCATTGCTTATAGCTCAAGAGCAGAGAGGAAATGTTAGCAATGCTCCGGCATTGTGCATACGGACGCTTGGAGGTAAAAATTCTAATTGTTGACTTTCTTTTGCTGTCATCTCTCCAAATAAAATGGACAACATGGCCTTGTTATGTTTTTCTATTTTCTGTTAAAAATGATAGATCTTATTACACCATATTTCTGCTGCAAATTGGCTTAATAGCAGTTAGCACAGTATATCACTGGCGTGGCCCAGCTGCTATTGTTTTTATTGCAGTATTTCAGTGCCTCGGGGTAATTACCTTTGAGACCTCAAATGCATTCTCATATGTAAAACCCATTCTTTCATGTTCGGTGTTTTGAAGTATATATCCTCAGCATTTGTTTTGTTTTCTCATATTTATTCATTCACAATGACCATTTCAAAATCAGCTTTAGATGTTCTCATATAAGCTTCAAGGAGCACATCCAAGGGCACACAAAATGAACTCCTTGTTTTTCAGAGCCCAAGAGGTATTTGACACTTTGGCAGGACTTTGGGGCTGTGTAGGAGCCATGAGTGATGACTCCAGCTCCTGCCTTTGCATGCATTAACTGCTAGTCGCCTCTGAATAATTGGCTAAGAATATTGGTTAACACGTCAAGTGAAAATGTATGTGGCGGTGCCTGTCTTCATTGTCCCAGGAGAACATCTGTCCACTTCCCAAATCCACTGAACAATTTGGCTCTCATCTGTGTGACTGGCAGCCTGTCCCAGGGAGGCCCTGTGCCACAAAGCAGGGATGGGGGACATTAGGGTTTGAGTTGTCTTGGCAGGTTTTGTTGAAACACTTGGAGAGTAATTTTACAAAATTTGCCCACTGGTGATATTAGCCCTTTATTTTTGTGAAAGTCAAGGGGAATAAAAAAACCACACACAACTTTTTCTGTGCTTAGAAATTGCTTTTGAAAGTAGCTCTTGGGGTATATTCAGGTTATTCTATAAATGTGTGTTGAGCTTCTCCAAGCAGAAGCTTGAATCCTACTTCAGGATGATTCTGTTTTGAACAGGGACAGAATCAGTTAATATATGTATGTGTGTGTGTGTGTGTGTGTGTGTGTGTGTGTGTGTGTGTGTGTATCTTACAGTAAAGTATACAAACTAATCTCAGGAAGGAAGTCAGAAAAATCCAACAAATTCAAAAATATCATAGTACAATTGATTAAAAACAAATTGAATCAAGGACAAATTGTTTGACCAGATTTGAGACTGCATATCACTGGTGACATATAGATTTTGCAGTGCAAAGAGGCAATTTTTTGCTGTTGTGTTTTGTATATACCAAGTTATACATGGGTGTGCTATAATAATAGTCATGGGGCTATTTGCCCCCTTTTAAGATATACATACTGTCAAGAATTGTCTGTATTGCTGGAGTTGACATAAGGACTTCCAAATATTCACCTCTGGGATCACCCACCAGCCTTTTCTACTAACATTGGAAGCTTCTTCTACATCACACATTTTCCTACTTATCTCCCTTCATTAATGGTTTATTCTGAATTATGAAGTCACTGTGTATTTAGGATCTCTGAAAGGAGCAAGGAAGGTACAGATTACCAAAGAAGCTTTTTCATCATCCTTTGCTGAAATTTAGACTCTTCAGCCCAAGTTTCTGTAGTTTTCCATATAACTCTCTGATTCGCAAGACTTCCAAATGTGATTTGGACTGTTTAGCACAGAACTTAAATTTCTGTTGGTGACACAGATTATCTGTTGGATCTTCCAACTTCTTTAAGGGGTAGGTCCTTTCTCCTCATCGGGATACAGGCCTGGTGTTAGTGTAAATAGGTAGTGCTTCGAAGTACTCCCAAAATTACAGACAAGGAAGTCATATTAAAATCGTGGAGACTGCTATTCCAATTATATTTCATGTCTGAAGGGCTTTTTACAAGGAAAATATTTACACACATTTCTCCCATTTAAGGAAGTGTTTGACAAGATTTCTGAATACACTTTAAGGTATATGAATTTGAATCTGGGTATATTATAAAATGTTATTATATGCACCTAAAATTTGTTTATGCACATGTTAATGTATAAATTATATAGTGTATATTATATACATACAAATAAATAGAATCAGTCTCCCAATTTTCATATTTGTATCTGTTTCATTAGTGTTTTCATACAAATGCATTCATTATACAAATTTAGCACACACACATGACATCCATCACTCCTACCACCTCATCAAGTTCCTGTTCCATATATCCCATATATTATAAAACTCATTGTAAATGAGCTTATAAATTACAAATTATAAAACTCATTGGAAATGTTTTTTCTACTCTCATTCCCTCTGCATCCATATACACACTAGCTCACAAGCCCCGTGCGATATGAGTTCCACCCCTGCCACTTTCCCACAACTGCTGCTTTATTATGATAAAATATTACGACCCTAGACATTCTCATCATTTTGATCTCACTCCAGCATTCGTTACTTGAACTATACCTTTCCTTTGTAAACTCACCCCTCATTTTTGCACCCCTCACTGTAAGTCTTTCCTTAGGTTCCATTTGAGCTCTCTTTTCTTAACTTCCTCTAAATTTTCTCTCTCTGAAATCTCATTGCCCTGTGTTCTTTTACTTCTCCTACATTGACAGCTCCCCATTAGCTTTTCCAACAGTCAGCCATCCCCCAATTCCAGCCTGCTGCTGATCCTCACCTCCTAAAAGTCCTGCTGGCATCCTTAACTCAACATCTCTAAAACCAAGTTCATCCTCCTCCTAATACCCAGAATAGCTCCTCTGCCTTTGCTTTATTTCTGTGAATGTCATTTTTCTGTCACAAAAGGTTGCAAAGTTGGAGGCATCAATAGTTCCTCCTCTTCACTTAGTCCACCCAGGTGACTGAGAGCCAAGCCCTGAGGATGCTGCCCTGTCTCTGGAATGCGCCCCATGCCTTCATCCCTGATGCCTCAATCCAGGTCCGAATACTTATTATCTCTCCTGTGATTATTCCAGCAGCTTTTGAACAGCTTTCCTTACCCATAGACCCTTCATTCTCCCAAATAACATACTTAACATTTATAGATGAATTCAGGGTAGCTCAAATAATTAGAATGACCTTCATCGATCTCTAAATTATCTTCTAATCTCTTGCCATAAAGTATTTTCTAGTCTTATCTTAAAGTTTCCTCACACATATGCTCTATATTTGTGCTAAATTGGACTATTCGCTGAACCTCAAAAATACCCTTTGCCCTGTTCCTGCCTTATTCACGAGGTTTCTTTCACTTAGCAACCCACATTCCTGTCCTGCCTGTTAAATATCATCCACATTCAAGGATCAATTCATTTGCCACATCTTTATGAAGCCTTTTAAAAGTCCACAGTCCAGTAGTGACCCGTCGTTTCTTGAAATGCCATGAGATTTAACACATTTGTCTTAAAATCCTACCACACTTTGCAGTTAACTATATAGTTTACTCATTTACCAACTGAATTTGTATTCACCAAGTTTGAAACCTCACAGTATTCACTTTTATATAATTAGAAGGCTGGGCCCAAATCCCACTTCTTGAGTCATTAATAAATGAAGGAGAAAAGCACCTGATACAAATGCCCAAATAATTACTGTTTTGATAATTTTATTTTCAGTTTTTAAGTTTAGTTACATACATAAAAATTTTAGTATTTTAAAAATATATGACTCATTTTTAAACTCAAAAGCAGGATGTACTAATGTCCTGTGGCACATAACAATTGTATTATATATGAACCACATAATCAGGCCATTTGATTTTTTTTCATTTCTCTGACTAAGTAAATTGATTTATCAGTTGTTCATGTAGAGGACATGTAGGAAGACAGAGGTAATAAATATGTAGAATAACACTGGTAAATGTTCACCCTCATGTCTCATAGAAATGATTTAACTAACACTTGGCCCAGATAACTATGAACATCAGGTCTTGAGACAGGATAGGGTATTAGATTGAATGAAGTTTTGGGTTTCTTCTAAGCTCTAGAGATCCATAGAAAAATATTAATTGGTGAAAGCATAACTCATTCTCTTTAAATTGGGTAGATTGCTAACAATGCAAATTGAAATGATTATTCAAATATTAAAATTATATTCATTATTGAGCACATGAAAAAATAGTAAGTGAAGAATATGGTTGTATGGTTAACATGCAGTGCATAGGATGCTAAAGTGGCCAAGTTTTTCAGTAAATTAAAAAGTAGGTGACAATAAGTTGTATTCTTTAGAAATGGTGGGAGAGTAGGTATTGAGTGTTTTTTCCATAAAAATGAAAATAATGTGAGGTGGTGATGCATTCGTTAATTATCTAAATTTAAACATTACATAATATATACATTGTGTGTGTGTGTGTGCATGTGTGTATACTTGAAGACATTATGTTGTACATGATAAACACATAAATTTTTAGATGTCTATTTAAAAAAATAATAAAAAATGAAAAAAAGGGGTTGGAGATACAAGACAGAATAATAAAGATATTAGCGTTTCACTAATAGTGTTTCACTAATAGCATTAGTGAACACTATTGATGATATAAATGCTAATGATATAAAAGTGAATACTATGAGGTTTCAAACTTGGTGAATACAAATTCAGTTGGTAAATGAGTTAACTATATAGTTAACTGCAAAATGTGGTAGGATTTTAAGACAAATGTGTTAAATCTCATGGCATTTCAAGAAACGACGGGTCACTACTGGACTGTGGACTTTTAAAAGGCTTCATAAAGATGTGGCAAATGAGTTGATCCTTGAATGTGGATGATATTCGACAGGCAGGACAGGAATGTGGGTTGCTAAGTGAAACAAACCTCATGAATAAGGCAGGAACAGGGCAAAGGGTATTTTTGAGGTTCAGCAAATAGTCCAATTTAGCACAAATATAGAGCATATGTGTGAGGAAACTTTAAGATATGACTAGAAAATACTTTATGGCAAGAGATTAGAAGATAATTTAGAGATTGGTGAAAGTCATTCTAATAACTAACACAAATAGCATTAGTGTTTCATTTTCAACTTATTACTCTGGTATTATTCAGATGAAGCCAAAGGCTGAGATATATTACCTAAATTCTATCAAGAATGTGTTGCATTTTGCTAAGTATTGTCAAAGAGAATCAGAACTGGACACTAGTTAAAGCAATAAATACAAGAATATGTATTCTACTGCTATTGGATGAAAAGTTTTGTATATGTATTTAGTCTGAGATGTAGGTCAAATCCAATGTTTATGTACTGATTTTCTCTTTAGATGAAAATGGGGAAATTAAAGTTCAATATTAGTATTGTTTTGCTGTTTATCTCTTCTTTCACATTCTTTAATATTTGCTTTATATGCTAAAACACTCCAATGTTGGATGCATATATT
>NW_012149352.1:707090-722559 GCF_000956105.1 Propithecus coquereli
TATGCAACAGTAAAGCTAAAAAATACAATAAATAAAACAGCCAAGGGAGATTTTATTAAGTAACTCTTGCAAAAAGGAAGAAGAGACTTCAGTATAGAGTATAGAATGGAGCTCCTTTCCCAATACAATAAGACAAGTGAGGATTTATATAGATAGGAAGTAGGGGTTGGAAAGGAGGGTGAGGTGGTCAGTGAACAAATAATTACTAAGAAAATATTTAAAGGGTAGGATAACACACCACAATCAAGTGGTATTTATCCCAGGGAATGCATGGGTGATTGAACATATGCAAATCAATAACTGTGACACATCACATTAACAGAATGAAGGGTAAAAAATGATATAATCATCTCAATATATGCAGAAAACCACCTGGTAAATTTTAACATGACTTCATAATAAATGCTCTCAAAAAGTGGACACAGAAGGAACATATCTCAATATAATTAAGGCTATATATGACAAACCCACATCTAACATCTGAAAGCCTTTCCGCTAAGAACTGGACCAAGACAAGGATATGTACTTTCACAACTGTTATTCAACATAGCCCTGGCAGTTCTAGGCAGATCAATAAGGCAAAAGAATAACATAAAAGACATCCAAATTGAAAAACAAGAATTTAAATTTTCCTCTTTTGCAGACAACATGAGATTATAGGAAGGAAAACCAAAAGTCTACAGCAAAAAACTCTTAGAACTTATAAATGAATTCCAATAATGAACTAGCTGAAAAATACACAAAGTAATCCCACTTACAATAGCGACAAAATATATAAATTATCTAGGAATAAATTTAACCACGCAAGTGAAAGACCTCTATAAAGAAAACTACAAGACACTGATGAAAGCAATTTAAGAGGACACAAATAGAAATACATCTTATGCTCATGAATTGTAAAAATTAATATTATTAAAATGACCATACTATTAAAAGCAATCTACAGTTTCAATGCAATCCATATCAAAATACCAATGACATTCCTCACAGATATAGAAAAAAACAATCTTAATATTAATATGGAACTACAAAGGACCCCAAATAGGTAAAGCACTGCTAAGTAAAAAGAACAAAGCTGGAGGCATCACATTATCTGACTTCAAAATACACTACAAAGCCATTGTCACCCAAACATTATGGTATTGGTATAAAAACAGACACATAAGCCAAGGGAACAGAATAGAGAAAACCTGGAAATAATTACACATATTCACAGCCAACTGATTTTGACAAAGGCTCCAAGGATATGTCTTGTGAAAAGAGTACCTCTTCAAAAATAGTACTGAGAAAACTGAATATTCACAATTGCAGAAGAATGAAACTAGAAATCCCTGTCTCAGAAAATAACTCAAAATGGATTAAACATATAAATGTAAAATCCAAAACTACAAAATTACTCGAAGAAACATAAGGGAAATGCTTCAGAATATTATTGGTCTAGGCAAAGATTTTATGAGTAACACTTCAAAAATGGACAAGATAAACATAAATACTCAAATGAGACTATAGTAAGCTAAAAAGCTTTTGTAGAGCAAAAGAAATAATGAACAGAGTGAAGAGACAACTTGTAGAATGGGAGAAAATATTTGCAAACTAGTCATCCAACAAGAGATTAATATTCAGAATATAAAAAGAACTCAGACAACTTACAGAAAAAACAAAAATAATCTAACTAAAAAGTGGGCAAAGGAACTAAATAGACATTTCTCAAAAGATGACAAATATCCAATAAACCTATTTAAAAATGTCAACATTACTAATCATCAGGAAAATGCAAATAAAAACCACAACTAGACATCATTTCACCCCAGTTAGAATGGCTATTACCAAAAAGTAAAAAAGAAAAATAACAAGTGTTGGTGAGGATAGGGATAAAGGAAATGTTTATACCTCTTGGTGGGATTGAAAGTTAGTACAGCCACTATGGAAAACAGTATGGAGGTTTCTCAAGAAAATAAAAATAGAACTACCATATGTTCCAATAACCCCACTATTGAGTATTTAGCCAAAAGAAAGGAAATCAGTATACCAAAGAGATACTGATACCTGTGTTTATTGCAGCACTATTCATAATAGCTACTATATGGAATAAACCTAAACGCGCATGGACAGATGAATGGATAAAGATAATGTGGTATACATGGATAATGGAATACTACTCAGCTGTGGAAAAGAATGAAATCCTGTCTCTTACAGCAACATAGATGAGCCTGGAGGACATTACGTTAAGTGAAATATGTCAGGTACAGGAGGATAAATGTCGCATGTTCTCGCTCATATGTGAAGCTAAAAAAATTTTGAGGTCATGGAAGAAAGTATAATTGTGGATTTTAGAGGTTGGGAAGGCTTGGTGGGAGGGGAGGGTGGGGAGAGGTTTGTTAAAGGATAGAAAATTAAAGCTAGATAGAAGGAATGAGTTCTGGTGTCCTGCAGCTCTGTAGAATGAATTTGGCTAACTAAAATGTATTGCATATTTTCAAAAAGCTACAAGAAAGGATGTGGAATGCTCCTAACACAAAGAAATGATAAACATTTGATGAGATGATGATGCTAAATAACATGATCTGATCATTATACATTGCATATACATATCAAAAAATCACTCTGTATCCAATAAATATGTAGAATTAATTATTTGTCAACTGAAAATGAAATGGGAAAAAAACTGTAACAATTCTAGAAGAAAATGTAGGAAAACCTCTTCTGGATATTGGCCTAGGCAAAGAATTTATGGCTAAGACACCAATGGTAATCACAGCAACAACAAAAATAAATAAATGGGACTTTATTAAATTAAAAAGCTTCTACACAGCTAAGGAAATAATCAACAGAGCAAATAGACTACCTACGTAATGGGAGAAAATATTTACAAGCTATATATCTGATAAAGGCCTAATAACCAGAATCTACAAAGAACTCAAACATATCAGCAAGTAAAAAACAAAACAAAACAAAAGAAAACCAAAAACAAAATCAACCCCATTAAAAATTGGGCAAAAGACACAAACAGAAGTTTTTCAAAAGAAGATAGACAAATGGCCAATGGACATATGAAAAAATGCTCAACATCGCTAATCATCAAAGAAATTCAAATTAAAACCACAATGAGATATTTCCTTACCCCAGTTAGAATGGCTATTATTCAAAAGTACGAAAACAATAGATGCTGACATGGATGCAGGGAAGGAATGCTCATACACTGCTGGTGCAACTGCAAATTAGTACAACCTCTGTGGAAAACAGTATGAAGATTCCTCAAAGAACTAAGAGTTGACCTACTAGTTGATCCATCAATACCACTACTGGGTATTTCCCCAAAGGAAAAAGAAATCATTTCGTCAGAAAGACACCTGCACTCAAATGTTTATTGCAGAACAATTCACAATCACAGAGATGTAGAATCAACCTAAGTGCCCATCAATTCGTAAGTGGATTAACAAAATGTGGTATATGCATACCATGGAATACTACTCAGCCATGAAGAAGCCATGATGACTTAATGCCTTTTGCAGCAATTTGTATGAAACTGGAGACCATTATCCTAAGTGAAGTATCTAAAGAATGGAAAAACAAACACCACATGTACTCACTTTTAAATTGGAACTAAGTAATGAGCACACATGTGCATAGAGGGAAGTAAAAGTCAGTGGAAATCAAGCAGCAGGGAGGTGGGAGGAGGGGGTGGGTGAAAACCTACCTAATGGGTACAATGAACACTATCTGTGTGATGGGCACACTTATAGCCCTGACTCAAGCATACAATAGAGATCCATGTAACCAAAAACGTTTGTACTCCCATAATATTTTGAAATATATACAAACAAAAAAGAAATATAATAAAAAGAAATGGAAAACAAGGGATACAGCAGTGCCATATGACTCCTCTTTGTGGTTATTATCTCCAGATATAATCAGAGATGAAAATAATGCCTAGGAGTTTTAAATGCCAGATCATGATATTTTATGAAGTAAAATAAAAGAAGCAATGTCTTTGGAAAGATTCCACCTTGTATTAGTTTTCTATTGTTGCTGTAACAAACTACCACAAACTTAGCAACATGAAATATTAATGGCACAAATTTACTACCTTATAATTCTGTAGGTCAGAAGTCTGACACAGGTCTCACTGGTCTCACTGGGCTGAAATCTGGTGTTACGAGAGCAACATTCCTCTCTGGAGACTCCAGGGGAGAATGTGTTTCTTTTCATTTTCCAACTTTTAGAGGCAGCCTTGGATCACAGCCCCCTTCCTTTATCTTCAAAGCAGTAGTGGGTGGAGTCTCACATGGCATTACTCTGACCTGTTTCCACCATCACATCTCTTTCTCTAAATCTTCTCTTCTACCTCCTTCTTCTACCTTTAAGTACCTAGTGGTTATATTGAGCACACCCAGGTAATCCAGGATAATTTCCCTATTTTATGGTCAGTTGATTAGGAACCTTAATTCTCCATTGCCATGTAATACAACACATCCACAGGTTCCAGGAAATAGGACCTGGATATCTTTAGGGGCTATTATTCCATGTACCACCCAACAATTGGAGCTGAGTCTAACATATAAACATATGCAAAACACAATACATAAAATTTCAGAAAATTCCATAAAATTTATTTTATGTAAGTAAAATAAATAAGATTTACATGTTCTCCCATAGTGAACTACAAATTTCATTTACTATATTCCCTCATACACAGAATGTGAAAATAACTAAAACATAAGCCATCTCTTAGAGCTGATAATCTCATGGCGAAAGCATTATCAGGAAACAAGGGTACCTATTTCAATAATAAAAAAAAAAGTACAAAAGCTACGACCCTGTTTATGAAAGCCTAGCATTTTTATGTTGCACTTTCTCTTCCTTGTATTGAGATGAATTGGTTTAGTTGTAACACTTAATTAGCATAATCTTTGTTTTTCTGCTTCAACTCTAAAGCCAGTTTAAGAGATCCACTACAAGGTACTTTTCATTCTTGAGGAAGGTTGCCCTTGGAAATTTCCTTGCGCTCATTTCCCATCCTCAGGCTTCTCTCAAATCTCCCTGTCCACAGACTCCTAGGTCCCTACCTTGTTTTAAGGGTGGTAGAGTTTTGCGACATGGTTTGATCCTTCTGTAGGCACCTCTCTGCCTTCTTAGCAGAGACCCTCAACACTTTACAGTATCCTCTGTCTTATCTTTGACTGAGGATGACTGTGATTACTACTGCAGATTAAGTGAAATAATCCATTAAAAATACTGAGGACAGAACATATCATACACTAAACATGCGGTATGTGATACTTGTATTTAATATTCTTTTCTTCCTATGCCTCTTTGAACTCAGGGTGTACTTGTTATGTCTGGCATTTGACTCTCAAACTCCCTCTGATCAGCTTTAACTTGGACTGGCTCCTACCATTTGCAGTTCTGAACTGCCTTGGTTGTTAGGGCCCTTGGGAACCCCAACTTTGGCATCAGTTGCTTGCCTCTTATCTGAGCTGGTTTACATATCCCCCCCCATTCCTTCTTCACAGGGGATGGGAGGATTCGGAACTACTTGGAGTTCAGCTGCTTCATAAATCACACAGCATTTCAGCTTATTCAATATTTTTTTATGAATAATTGTGGAGACAAGAAAAGAAGGGACATTTGTATTACTTAGGGAGCTTAGGGGTGTCTGTGTTGTTGGCAGTTACATTGCATTCAGGGAGAGTCAGCTCTGCTCTGGTATGTCTGCCAGATCTGGACAAAAGATGTCTGTCATTCCCATCCAGACGAAAGAACATCAATATTAACAATACGTGCAGATTCGGAGTTATCTGAAGCCAGGGCATTCTGTCTTTTCAGCCAAGACTGAAAGAGCAGAGGGCGTCTACTATGCCAAACATGTGGGACATACAAACATTCTCCACAAGTCCCACCTCCAACCTGCTGCAAACTGCCCTCAGCCTGAACTTTAGACCAGAGTTATGCAGAAGTGTTCCTGTGCGAGCTCCTGTTACACTTCCTGGCATCAGCATCCAACCACTGAGCACAGTGCAGTGGCAGAGTTTTGCTAGGGTCCAAAGAAGGAGGTTGTGATTAGGAGCACTTGACTCTCTCAAATCCTGATCCTGCCACTTAAACAGAGGAGTGACCTCTGGAAAACTTCTCTGTGCCCCAGTTTTCTCATCTGAGAAAACAGAATTTTTAGGGTTGTTGTGAGGAGTAAGTCAGTCATACAAAATGCCTAGGGCAGCTCTTGGAGCATAGCTCCCTTGTAAATGGGAACTGCACTCTTTCTGCTTACTCAGTGAAGGACCTGTGTGATCCTACTTAATGCAATCCAGAACTCCCTTTTCCAGAGAAAATGGGGTGGGAGTGGGAGAAAAGGGAGTTGGTGAGTGTTGCTGGAGACCTCATTCTCTCTATGCTGGCTCCTTTCTCCAATTTACTACTCAGACCTCAGGACCCTCTCTTCACAATGACTCATAGGAAATTATCTGAAATTTATTTGCACTACTGTGAAAAGATTACTAGAATCCTAAATGAGATCTCTATAGACTTGGTTAAAGGAAAAAGGAAATACTCTAATTAGAATTCCATTCATTCGTTCTTCAAACTTTTCTTAATATTGACCACATCCAGGCATCCTGTTAGGTACTCCCTGATATAGAAATTAAGGCATAGTCTTTTAAAGCTTGGTGGGGCTCTCATACCTACAAACAGAGAGCTGTGTTATGATGACTGCTACAATGACATGCATAAAAAGCTTCAAGAGCATAAAGAAAGGAGAGGCTCCCCTTATTTTCAGTGAAGCCAAAAAGATGGGCTGGAAGAGAAGAATTTACATATCCTAAGGAATAAGAAAATAAAATCCCCTGGGCAGTCACTTACTTACCTACTTGTACTTACTGCTTCTGTTAATGTTAAAGCTGTCTTTGGCTGTTTTGTAGCCAGCAAGAGCACCAATGTACCATATAGAGTCAAAATGGGTATGATCAATTACAATGTTGACTGCAGAATTTCTCTCATTTCTCTGTAAAGAAAGTTGAAGTCATGCTATAAGGCTGTAAAGTGGATTGGTGGCTTGTCTTGAAGCTCCCTTTGTTTAGAAATCACACATTTTATTTAGACTATATGTTTATTTGGGGTGAATTTGGGGTGCTACTGAAGGTGCCACAATTCTGTTAGACCTTCACTACATCTTAAAGCAAGTCTCTTATTATGCAAATTGATAATTAGCAAGTAAAATCTAGATATTTCAGCTTTAAGCAGCAAATTCGGGGAAAGCTGAATAACAGCTCTTGCTTGGTAAAATTTTTGTTTCTCAGTAATTAATAATTATATTTTATATGGTTTCATTTAAAACACTATATTTCACATGCATTTTCATAAAAACTTAATCATCCTGGTGATTAGGATAGAAAATTTGTTATACGTTTTTATGAGTTTGTAACTTAATATTTTTTGTATCTGATGTCCTTGCATCTTTCTAAGATAATTGCAATGTTGACACTCTCACTTCCATTTTGCAGATTGAGGTTCTGAGCAGTTAGATTTTATATCCAGAGATACATAGCTGAGAAATTTGGAAGTATGTTTTGAAACTAGGTTTCTGAATCCAAATTTTCTGTCCTTTCCCTTAAAATAATTGAATTTTATCAAGAAATAAAACTACTGAATTCAGGAATTATTCAATATTATGAATTCTAACATTCTAATTGCACATACAAGGAGACAGAGTTAAATGACCAATGTCATAAGGCTGCTCGGTATCAGAGGCAGAAAGAGAAATTCTATCTCCTGCCTTTTCTGCAACACGGAATTTCCAAGTTCTTTCTAGGTATGAAGTTTATAAATAGTCAAGACAGATTTCCATAAATTTTATGCAACTTGATTTCCTCTGTATATTAGTCAGCAATTGTTTAGGTAACAGGGGATTCTGGAGACAAATCAAATTTACTATTAATTATTTCTCTGAATTTATAAGAAAATCAAGATTATAGTGTTTAGCTAGGAGATATGAAAAATGTCTTTTCTTGTTGCTAAATCATAAATATCCTCATCTGCATTTAAAGGATATTTGGACTAGAAACTACAATTAGAAATCTGTGGCCCAGGAGAGATTAGCCTATTTATTAAAAATATTAGTGTATATTCAGAGTTACAAAACTGAGTTCTAAGGAGGCCTCGTATTCTGCAGCTGGGAGTGGAAGGGCAAAAGGTGAATTGTATTTTTTAAGCTTGTCACTTTGAAAACTCCCTGATTCAAAACTCAATGCAATTCCAGGATTGCCGACTTCATAGCAGCAGTGAAGCGGGAGAAGCAAAGGCATCTTTGGAAGTAACTACACGTAGCGGTACTTAATCTCTCCCCAGGCTTGTGAGAACTTGGTTATCTGGCAGGCTTTTCCAAGTACTCTCTGCTTTTGGACAATGGAGTTGGCAATCTGGAGACTGCAGCTTCATAATAGAGAGGCTTTAGGGAGAGAAGCTTCCTTTTAAATAGATTTAAATGGATAAGTATTAAATGACTTCCCTGCAAAAATGTTCAAATAGTTATTGAATATATTCAGGTTCCATTCTGACCTCATTCTTTGAACACTTCAACCCTTTTTCATTGGTTATTATGCTACAATTTTATGGTAAGTTAAACGACACCACCATGTGCATTGAAGTTATTCTTAAAATGGCCACTATAGCATTGCTTATATGATACTGAATAGTCATCAGTGAATGACATCTCTATTTTCCCACCATTTTTGAAATAGCACATGGTACACAATTGGAAAAGCTTTCATGGCTAACCTGTGTTCTGGGTAAACAGGTGTATCACAACTGAACTCTGTTGTGATTTTAGTCAAAGTTCTTGACTTTAGCAATACATTATAAAAGCTTATATCAAGGTCATTGCTGTTTGCAAGGATGAGAAACATGTGAAGAAGAAAATAATAAGGCTTGTGTCATTAGAATAAAGGAGAAAAATCACAGAAAAGTTATGTTAACTTTAGCTGAGCTTCATGTAGATTGATCACTTGAGAATTTAAAGATCAAAAAATAAGACAACTTACAAATTAAGATTCATATGGCTACAAAGATTTTGGATGCCCAAGTATAATGGCTGGAATAAATAAGGGTGTCTCTGATTTAACATATCAAGAAATACAAAGATATTTTAATTTTAGATAGGTCAATTCAAAACTTTAAAAATAGGCCAAGGCTCTTTCCTTGCTTCCGCTCTACTCTCTGCAGTGCGTAGGCCGTGGTCCTGTGGTTTATCTCCTCATGGTTACGAGATGGCTGCTGCAGCTCTAGACATCGTATCCTTACTTAACACCATCCAAGGACAAGAAAATCATTTTCTCTTCTTGTGTCTCTTTTTGAACATATAAAAGCCACTTGTGTTTATTGGCCACTACTGGGCCACATGCCTATTTTCTGGCTACAAGGGAAGCTGAGGAAGTATTTGGCATCATCGGCCTATAGAGTAAGAAGCTACTCTGCCAGAGTAAGAAAATAAGTAGGAAATAAGTACATGGAAAATCAACAAGCAAAGTCTGTCACTGCTTTTCTTTTTCTCAGAGGCAACATAGGTATTATCTGTAGTTCTTTCTGTTTCCATGAACTTTTGATCAGTTTGGTGCATTTGCCAGGAATGTGGCTGTAGAACTTAACATTTGTCTCTTAGTGCTGGAATTTCAAATTTCAAGCTACCTACTCAAGCTTAGTGATAAGTAAATTACTAGGCTAAGTCAAACTGATTGAGGATGGAGTAGATAGTAGGGTCACATGATCTAGTTTGAATTTTAGCAGGAATTGTGAATGGAGATGTCCAGTATTCTCTGAATGTAGATTCCCAAGGCACACAGATGCACTTCCTCTTCTAGAACGCTGGTGATTTCATAGCATGTGGTTCTGGTTCTCAACTACTCCATTTGCTTATGTATTGAAATCAGCATCAGTCAGTCAAAATAACCCTCATTCTATTAATCAAATATTATTCTTGCTAAGTATGAATGTCCTTATAAATACCATTAAATAATGAAAATGAGTATACTTTGAAAAGTTTAAAAAACATCTTGCTACAATTGTAAGTTAATTTAATTGCATAATTAGAAAAACTAATTCAACCATCCTATAAATTTTGTATAGTAAAGTATAAGTTCAAGCATATTTTTAAAATATATGGCATGATTACAGAAAATATACAAGATCTGCTACTTCTGCATTATTTAGAATATAGATGTTAGTTATTAATGAGCAAGCATAAATGTCTATTATATTTATTTGCATATCTCTAAGAATTCATTCTGGTCTACATTGTTAATATACTATATAATGACCACAATAATGGCTTCATTATATTTTAAACTTAAAGTTAGAGTTTTATTTCAAGATATTAGGAAGAAATGATCTAGTAACTTTGAAATATATTAAGTTCTTCCCTGTTTGAAGTTTACGAATTCGTTTCTGATTCATTACTAAATTTAAACAGCTTCATTCTGATGTGAATATTATCAACCAAACTCTTGAAGAAATCGTGACCACCATAAAAAGAGTTCTTAGAGAATGTAAAATAATTAGTGGAAATGTCAAAATAAAATTCTGGAATCTATTAAAGTCTATTCTTAGATGAAGTCGGCAAGTACCTCAAGATGTAGAACTGTATGCTAGCCATTTGTATCACCAGACTCTAGCACAATATATTCAATCCATACTGTTGAAGTGAACTGAAACAGTCCATGATTTATACATTAAATCCACTATTCACCACCTCTGCCAAGATCCAGTGCGAGACTATGTTTGGGCTGCAAATAGTAAGATAATGTTTCTGCTCTCAGTGATCTTTCAAGTTGGGTAAAATGATGCATTATGAAAGAATAAAAATATGACCCCATATCAAGGCCGTCTGTAAGAAGAAACAAATTTGTGATGCATAAAATAAACACTAATACTTCCAGAGGAATTATATTCTCATTCTCTGAAGGACCCAGAGAGGCGTAAGAATTTAGTTTGTCTATTTTCTATGCCAAAAAAAAGTTGTAGTAGGACATTCTAAGGTTATGCAAAGTCACATAAAAAAGAAAGAATAGCAGAAGTAGGTACTGTTTTTCTAAATTTTTCTCTGATTCTTCTATATATCCGTCCAGCCAGATGGATACATCCATCCAGAAAAATACATTTATTTGCATACACAAAACTCACATTGCTGTGGAGTCAATAATAATTCTGAATTCTACTCATGCACCTACAAAAGATTCATTCCCCCAAGTAGAGTAACTTGGGGGAATAGAGTAGCATTTGATTGGAACCATTTTTTTTCCAATAGATTTGAATTTCTTCGCATGTATCCTTGAAAGCAGAAGAGAATAAATATTAATAATAAGGAGATAACAGGTTGTACCTAAAGTAATCCACTGAAAGCTTGAAATTTCTTTAATTTCTTTTTTTTAAAGAAATCAAAACAAATTTTATAATGTATACCACATGTCTGTTTATTGTAATATAAAAATCACATCGTGAAAAAAACATGTTTATCTCATGGTTTTACATATCATCTTCCCATTAATGAATATCATCCCTCTACCCACCCATTCTGTGGATGTGGGGATTATGTCAAGGACTACTTGATAAGGGAGAGTGTTAAAGTTCTCCTCCTTAGCCTGACAGATGGAACCCTGCATGACCTGACCCTTCTCTGGTTATATCTCTTGCCAATTCCTTCCAGCGTTGAAATATTTAATCCAGCCTCAAATAACCTCCAGAACTCCGTCTGCTCTCTCCATGTGTTTGCTCACATTGTAGTCACTGACCAAGTGTCCTCACTCCCTTCATTGTGCTGTCTCCTATTCATCCATTTATTTTCCTCTTCTGGAAGCCTCCCCGCAACCACCGTGTCTACCCCTGCCATTATATTTATCCATCACATGTTAATCATGTCTTTATGAGTCTGTTCTTCTTCTGGCTCCATAATCCATCCGCATATCTTCCATGTGTCCCAGATGAGTGCCTGGAATGTAGTAGATTCTCAGTAAATTTTGGTTGCAGTCAACTTAATTGAGCACGGTACCTGAAACATTCCAAAGACAGTATTGACAAGAGAAAAATAATGTTTTCCTTTTTTTTTAAGTATTCTGAAATTGGGGAAGGGGATATACAAATGTGGGCCAAGGTCTGGCAAACAGATAAGAAGCTACTGCCTATTGTTCAGGAATTGGTTAATCCAGGCCAGTACTCAGGTGGAAATAGTGGGAGTGAAATGGAAGAAGCAATTTTGAGAGGTAAACCTTGGTAAGAGAGAGAGACAAAAGAGGAGTCTAAGATACCCCTGAAGTTTCCAGACAGAAGAATATGAATGAAAGTGGAGGGGTCTTTATTTGTATTAAAAAGACTTCTTTAATTTGTTGCCTCAGAGGGCAAAAGCAAGTATGTAGGCTGTGAGGGAAGCAGTAAAGCACAGAAACTGAAAGAAACCAGGTCACTTCAAAAGTGGTGGAAAACATCAAGGCTGCTAAAGCTGAGAGCCTCTGCCATCAGGGAGAGCCAACTTGCAGATGAACCATGTAGTGACAGCAGAAGAAAAAACAGATATGGAATCCTGGATAGAGTCCCACTAGACACCATGACACAACCCTTAACAGCCGGTGAAGATGAGTCTAAGACAGCTTGAGGGTGGAACTCACCACAGTCACTAGTCACATTCACATTCCCTAGCTCCACGAAAAGTATCATTTCCAAGTACCAAGGTCCTATCATTGCCATTTTTCTTAATGCCTTAACATCTGTAAAATTCCAGTATCAATTTCTCTTTGTTTCAGTGCCAATTTTTTTAAGACCAACTGAGTTGTATACTCATTAATATTGCCTGTGTTCTGTATCCATACCATAATTCCAGGCCACTCCAGTTAACAAGGAGCTCGCCCAACTAGCCTTACAATTTGCATTGAACTGGTTTAACCCTGAAAATAATTTCCTTTTTGGCCAGTAATTTTCTGAACTGGAAACTAAATTGGCTGAGGCAAGAACCTGCTATCTCCCGTGGGCTACTTCTGAATGGCAACTTTTGCCTATTACACATTAGGACGTCAGCCTCTGTTAACAATCTCCTGTGGGTCCCTCTCTAACCTGCTTTCTGATCATGTCTTCTTCCCTCCTGGACTTATTAACTCAACACTATCAGCTGGGGTTTTTCTTCAATAAATCTGTGCCAGAGCTGGCCTAGAGCTGAAGCTGGACAGTCCCTAAATATATGGAGTGAGAGAAAAACAACCGTAAATACGCCTTGGAACAAATTATAATTTATTCATTCCCTTGTTCATTCATTCATTTGTTCATTCATACATTTATTCAACCTCTAACACAGGCATTCTTCTTTCCTAGTTAGTATTTCTTGAGTATTATTTAAATCCCAGCCATTGTATTCATAACATTGCCCAATTTTTTTTATTTCAAAATATTATGTGGGTATGAATGTTTTGGGTTACATGAATCACTTTTATAATGTTTGAGTCAGGGCTACAAGTGTGCCCATCACACAGATAGTGTTCACTATACCCGTTAGGTGGGTTTTTGCCCATCATCACCTGCCCCCCTCCACCCTGCTTCATTTCCACTGAGTTTTACTTTCCTCTGTGCACACGTGGGCTCATCAGTTAGTTCCAATTTAATAGCCAGTATATGTGGTATCTGTTTTTCCATTATTTAGATACTTCACTTAGGATAATGGTCTGCAGTTCCATCCAAATAGTTGTGAAAGGCATTAATTCATCCTTATTTATGGCTGGGTGGTATTCTATGGTATACATATACCACATTTTTTTAAGAGTTTTTTTTTTTTAATTTCTGCATATTATGGGGGTACAGGTGTTTAGGTTATGTATGTTGCCCTTGTCCCCCCTCCTCCCCAAGTCTGAGCTTCAAGAGTATCCATCCCCCGGATGGTGTGCATCGCACTCTTTGTGTATGTATATACCCGTCCCTTCCTCCCCCCTACCCCCTCCCCCTGCCTGACATCCAATAGATGTTATTCTTATATGTGCACTTATATACCACATTTTTTTAATCCACCCATGAATTGATGGGTACTTGGGTTGATCCCACATCTTTGCCATTGTGATTTGTGCTGTAATAAACATTTCAGTGCAGGTAATTTTTTGATAAAATGACTTCTTTTCCTTTGGGTAAATACCCAATAGTGGGATCGCTGGATCAAATGGTAGGTCTACTTTTGTTAGGTTGGTGCAAAAGTAATTTCAGTTTCAGACCATGAATTTTACATCATTATAACTAGACTAAAATATGTCTTTATTAATAAAAATAGGGGCCATTACAATCAACACATTTTTGCCATGAGAAATAAGTTTGTTTATTACCATAGCATAAAAATCCATGCTTTGGGATTCGACGAACTCTTGGAAAGCATTTTCTGCATTCTGCTGGTTGTGGAAGCATTTTCCCTGAAAAAAATTGTCAAGATGCTTGAAGAAGTGGTAGTCGGTTAGTGAGAGGTTAGGTGAATATGGCGGATGAGGCGAAAGTTTGTAGTCCAATTCGTTCAACTTTTAAAGATTGGTTGTGCGACATGTGCTCAGTCTGGGAGAAGAATTGGGCCTTTTCTGTTAACTAACGCCCACTGCAGGTGTTGCAGTTTTCGGTGCATCTCATTGATTTGCTGAGCATACTTCTCAGATGTAATGGTTTTGCTGGGATTCAGAAAGCTGTAGTGGATCTCAACAGCAGCAGACCCCCCACCCCCCCAAAACAGTGACCACGACCTTTTTTTGGTGCAAGTTTGGATTTGGGAAGTGTTTTGGAGCGTCTTCTCAGTCCAACCACTGAGCTGGTTGCCGCCAGTTGTTGTAGAAAATCTACTCTTCGTGGCATGTCACAATCCGATCAAGAAATGGTTCTTTGTCGTTGTTTACAATAGGAGAAGACAACACTTCAAAATGATGATTTTTTTGACTTTCAATCAATTCATGAGGCACCCACTTATCGAGCTTATTCAATTTTCCAATTTGCTTCAAATTCCCAGTGACTGTAGAATGGCCAACATTGAGTTCTTTGGCAACTTCTCATGTAGTTGTAAGAGTATCAGCTTTGATGATTGCTCTCAATTGCTTGTTCTCAACTTCCGATGATTGGCCACTGCACTCCTCATTTTCAAGGCTCTCATCTCCTTTACAAAATTTCTTGAACCACCACTGCACTGTACATTCATTAGCAGTTCCTGGGCAAAATACGTTGTTGATGTTACAAGTTGTCTCCGCTGCTTTACGACCCATTTTGAACTCAAGAAAATCACTCAGATTTGCTTTTTGTCTAACATCATTTCCATAGTCTAAAATAAATATAAAATAAACAGCAAGTAATAAGTCAATAGCAAAAAAGTAAAGTGAGAAGTGTACATTAAAATGATGTATAACATAACCACATTTATTTAAGAATGTATTCCAATATTAAACAGCAAATTTCAACAATGCTAAAACCACAATTACTTTTGCACCAA
>NW_012149352.1:723974-741725 GCF_000956105.1 Propithecus coquereli
AGCTAAAGTTTGACCTCCTCTTTCCCAATTTGGATACCCTTTATTTCTTTCTCTTGCCTGATTGCTCTGGCTATGACTTCCAGCACTATGTTGAATTGAAGTGGTGACAGTGGATAGATTTGAAGGAACTTCAGGAGTGGAATGAGAGAAATATATAAAGAAGGTAGTAATGAAGGAAACAGATAAAGTGGTACTCAAGCTATGGTCTGTGGAAGAAGATCTGAATCAATATTCCCTGGGATGCTTTTTAAAACTTCAGATTCTTGGGCTCACTCACTCTACATCAACTGATTTGGAGTAGCTAGAATGAAGCCCCAGAAATCTTCATTTTTATATCTACATCCAAATGTTCTTACACACACTAAAATGTATGAACCACTGCAATAAAGAAAGATCGAGTGTTTATTTTGAATATTCCTGAGGAAGACTCTGATATGATTAGAGGTTAAGGACAAATTTGGGAATAAAAGAGGAGCTTAGCAATAATTTGTTATATAATGTTTAATCTTTAAAAAAAACATATATTTGTTGAAGCGTATAAGCCTCAGGAGGATCATGAAGATCATGCAATTTTGTAGAAATATAGAACAAGAATGGTTCCTCTTATTTTATATATGACATGAAGTGATTTGATTCATGTCATAGAACTCCAATTTCTCATAATTTTGTTCCCAAATAAGAGTAAGATAGTGCCAGGGAATTTATTTTTATTTTATCATCTTATGTAGAGAAGAATTACCAAATTGATATTGACACATCCTTTGCATTTTAACACTAATTGTATAAGAAAAAAGTTTACTCATAAATAACATAAGTGCATACATTGAAAATATTTTGGAATCCATGCCTACATTTGCAAGTATGGAAGTTTCATTTGGCACAGAGAAAAGGATGGAAACATTGGCATTGTACTCTTTTTCTAGTCATTGCATAAGTAGATATTATTCTGACATAACTTGTTACTGTTTAAGGTGAACTCAGCTTAAGTTTGTTGATTTAATTTAAGAAAAGAAGAAAGAAAAACACTGATTGAGCACTACTCTCATTCCTGAGGATAAAATGGTGGTTGAATCATGGTCTCTGCCTTGTAAGGCAGACAGATGAATAGGCACATAAAATATAATTGCTAAATAATATGATAGGATACCATAGGGACTCTTAGAATGAGATGGAGTTAGCCATGGGAACCTCCTTGGAGAATGTGGTAGCTAATCTCAGGTTTGAGAAACCAATAGATATTAACCAGCAACACTGGGTATGTGTGTCTGATGTGGAGGAAAGAATCAGCGAAGGGTGTAAAGTGGATGATTTTCACAATATTCTATTTCTGCTATTTACTTCTCTGTAATGTAGCTCATTTGACCCTAAATTCATAGACTGGTCCAACTTGTAAACTGGGCACCAAAAATGAAAAAGAAGACAAAAGCAAAAACAAAAATAACCACAAAACATGTTTGTCTGGTTCCCAACCACCCTGATTTTCAGACCTGCCCTATTCATGAAGTCTTCTGTTCTCACTTCTGACTAATCCTTTGAACCTTGCCTAGACTCCCAGTATCTATGTGAGCCACCTGTATGATTGCTTAGTTTCTGGGTCCTCTCTGGCACTGTGTCTACTTCTGTTTTCTATTTTATTCGTGAATCCTACCTGCAGTCATACGTAGTTGTTACCTTCTAAATTCTGCCTTACCTTGGTGGTTTATGTGTCATCATTCAAAATCTGGCTTTTCTTGAGTTAGCAAGGAAAGTAAAAGATTTGTTCTTTTCCTGAGGCATGTTATTGGATGAGTTCACTCATATTTCTTCTCCTTCAAGCCAATTTGTACCAGGCTTCATCTGATTACTTCATTCTGCAAGTGAGCCAAATACATAATAGAGTAGGTGTAACCACTGAGTTGCTAAGACTGCAAGGATTGACATTTCTTTGTTTGGGGAAATGACCAAAAAAAATACACTATTGAAATATAATGCACAGGATTAGCAACACACATAATGTTCTTTTAAGTCTGCTTTTTCCTCTCAGAAACAAAATCAAACACATCAAAATGGCTGTCTCAACTTCTTGAATGAGGTTGCATATAAAGAAAGAAAAACAGTAGAGATATGTTAATTATTAATTGAACATGCCAATCCATTGAATTGTCGGGGAAAGTGTTCCTTTGTGGTCCTTTGCCCTTAACTCAACCACTCAGCTGCTGCCTGAAAGTAAAAATCCTAAACTGCCAAAGTGAATATCTATTTTAGAGGTTGGGGCCCAATATCCTTCTCTTCTTCTTCTGGTAAGAGCATCCTTTCTACTCCCACCATCTGACTCTGGGACATGGATGGACTTACCCTGTTCCCATTTTCAGTGGCTGGTTCATGGATAAATGTATGTCCCAATTTTGGCTAGTGAGAGTCATACCTAGGACTTTTATTTTAATTTTTAAGAAAGATCCACTTCTGTGTTGGAAATTTGGAGTTGGGGTTGAGTATGTTGTTGGCATCCATTTCACCTGAGAATGAAGACAGCCGACCAAGGAGGAAACAGAAATGAGGACTGAGAGATAGAATATCTTGATAATTTCTTTAAGCCTGTGAATCTAGGCATTCTTTGAAGGTAAAACTTCCTTAGATTTTTCAAGCATATGAAACATTAATTCTGCTTTAGGTTTCTGTTGTGTTTTCTGAGCCGGTTTGATTTAGATCTTTTGAAAATGAAACTAAAAAAGTTTTGCTTAATGCACTTGAGAAAACCTACTTAGTCCTGTCTTCTCTCAGACCTCTTATCTTGATCTTAATTCCTAATCCTATTGTCTTCTGTGGATGTGTGTAATGATCTGTTAGTTTTATAGGATAGTTATATTTGTAGAAGTGTGCCTTCCTTAGTAAATTCTTACAACTTGGAGGGTAAAGACTATACACATTAATCCACCCTTCCACACAATAACACACATGCATGGCTTGAATAAAATAGATACTCTTCAAGGAGTTCTCCAACTATAATAAATTAATTTCTTGGAACTCAAAACTCAAGATTGAATTTCTACTTCTACCTTGACGAGAATCACTGTGGCTTAATTCTGCATTTCTTGTTAATTTTACTTACGAAAGGTCAGGGCTGTGATTTCAGGCTGTTTCTTTATGATGGAGATGATTTTATCAAAGTGGAGCTATAATATCATTTTGAAAAACACTAAAACCAAGTCATCAGAATTAAGAAGTACCTGGAGGCAAGATCAATTTTTAAGAATAGGAACATAAAATCGGAACTCAATCTGTGTTAATGCTAAGAGACTTAGACACTCATTCAGACTGATAACTAATGAATAATACAGCTCTCCTTTATGGGGAACTTTCTTTGGGCCAGCCACTTATATGTGTTATTTATAATTCACACAGTAATACTGCAAGATAGTTATTATCAATTCTACTTTGCAGTTGAGAAAATTGAAGCTCAGAAATGTGTCATTTAACTTTTTCTGTATAACAAAATACTCCAAAAATTAATGGCTTAAAACAGCATGCATCTGTTATGTGTAAGCTTTTCGAGGATCCAATGAGTAGTTTTTCCAGTCTTGATTATTTCTTTGCTGCTAAGTGCTAGGTGGTCTACAATGGCTTCACTCATATGTCTAGATTATGGTAGGCTTTTGGTAAGGGACCCTCAGCTCTCCTCCACGTGACTGCTCTGAAAAGCTACTTGGGTTCAGTCCTGTTGTAGACTCAAGTTTTCAAACACAGCAAAAAAGGGAAAGACCCAATGAACGAGCATTTTTGAAGTCTCTGCTTACATTACATTTTCTAATTTAAGGTATTTCTCATCTCAAATTTCTAATTGGCCAAAGTAAGTCACATGGCCATGCCCAGATTTGAGAGTTAGAGAAATAGAGATACATAAAATGGTATTCAGTATTCTACATTCTGTGATTCTGAGTCTCACACACACACACACACACACACACACACACAGAAATATACACAAACACCATAGCTAAGGGCAGCATAGTAATCCTTCACAGAGAGTGGATCTCTTCACATGTTCTTTTCCCAGCAGAGCTCCTTCTTATGTCCCATCTATGTTTATGTCTCCTGTGATCAAATGAGACCTTTTATGTCTGGATCACTTATTGGATACATAGCCTTTGACGAAAACCTCAGCTGTGGTGGTGTTCAGTAGCAAAAATCCCAGATAAGGAATGTCCAAACTCAAGCTGTAAGTCTAACTGGATATGAGACAATAGGGAGATGTAGAGTCTGTGGCAATATGAAGAATCTGCCCCATTTAAAAGTATCAAAGACTGAAAAAAACCAACACCATGCTGCCCCCAAAAATCTGCCTCAGTGCCAGAGATGGCCCAGAACTACCTGTTTGTGAGCTCTGCCATATAAATGCATGCACACCTTTACCTGGATTGGCAACATTCCAACAGAAACAGTTCCCCCAGAGTCTTGTCCTTCCACAACTAAAATAGGGATAGGTGGGAAAGTTTTCACAAGGAGCCCCAGTGGGTTCCCCAATGGGGTCTTGGTAATGGTGCGATAGCCAGTGTATCTACTTCTTCACAAGGTCATGGTATTTGGTGCATCGAGCAGAGGGACAGTGTTCAGGAGGCTGAGCAGGAGCTCACACTGCATAAGACATCATCATTCTCCATCTGCAGGTGATGGCTTGGATGTCCGGAATACTGCCAGGTAGAGGAAATGCACAAAAAAAGATCTGGAGGTTCAGTTTGTCAGCAGTCAAAGGGCAATGAAAAGCTGTGTGTTTTTTCTCTAAAACTGTGAGAAAACCAGGCATTTAATACCACCGTTCCAACTTCAAACCAATCAAACATTGGCAGTTTGGGATTGTTTTATTTTGAGGCTTTAGCTTATCTCCATGGGATAAAAGCCTTTCCAAACTGGCTTTAACTAAAAATGTCATCAATCCCAGCTGCTCACTGGTTAGCAGAAAGAGTGGTAACAGAAGGCCCCTTTTGATAGTCCTCTTCCATAATATCATTATCCAAATTTGCATGGCAAAGATGTGGGAGCTATTTATATGTTGATTATTACAGTGCTGCAGTTTATATTTTTCCCAGCACAGTTGAAAATTATATTTAGAAAGGCTGACATCATCTTTAAATATATATTATAGCTCTCATTTGATGGAGATGAGCTGTTGAAATATATGCCACCTACTCAACTTCTCAGAAAAAATGGCATAGATGTTTCACACATGGTTATATATAAACGTGTACATTGGCATGGGACTGAACTGGCAGCTATAAGACTTTGAAGGAGTTTTGTGGGCTCTGGTTTTTGCCTTCTCAGTTTGCTCTTTATTTAAAAAGGAGGACAGGGATGTGATTTAGTTGTAAGAATAGAATTTTGTAGCCAGAAAGTAGGGGTTCTGAATTCTAGCTCTGCTACATAGTAGCTATGTGATCTTGAGAAAGATGCTTATCCACTGTAGACATCTATATTTCTCAACTATAAAACGTTACCATGAATGCTCACTTGAGAGATATTTGAAATAAATTTTGCAAAATAGTTAATGGTTAACATTATGAAGCATGCTCCCAACAATAGAATGTGTGTTTTAAATAATAACAGATTGTATGCTTGTTCCCAATAATAGAATATGTGTTTTATATAGATTGTATGGTTAATTTTATATGTCAGCTTCACTGGGCCACAGGTTGCAAATATCTTGGGTCAGACATTATTCTGGTTGTTTCAGTGAAGGTATATTTGGATATTACCATTGGAATCGATAGGCTAAGTAAAGCAGATTGCCCTCCTTAATGTGGGCAAATCTCATCCAATTAGCTCAAGGCCTAAATAGAGCAAAATGGCTGACAGACCCCCAAGAAAGAGAGAATATTTTCTTCCCGATGGCATTAGATACTGGAACATTGCCATTTTTTCCCTATCGTTGGATTTGAATTCAAACATAGGCTCTTCCTGGGTCTCAAGCCTGCCAGTCTTTGAGTGGCAATTATACCATCAGTTCTCCCGGTTCTCAGGCTGTCAGACTCTGAGGACTAAACCATTGGCTCTGCTGGGTCCCCAGTTTGCTGACTCAACCTGCAGATCTTAGGACTGGTCAGCCTTCATAAACAAGTGAGCCAATTCCTTATAATAAATCTCTCTCTCTCCCTCCATATATATGGAAAAATATATATATATATATATATATTTATATGATAGACATATGGATATATAGGGGTGTGTGTGTATATATCATATATCTCCATATCTTATTGGTTCTGTTTCTGTGAAGAACTTTGACTCATACATAGATTTATTTTGTTATGTGTTTAGTTTCTAATGATAACTTGTTGAGATAAAATATATTGCTTTTCTAAGTAAAATGTTCCCCATTTTATTTAACCTATTTAACAACGGAAGAAACTGAAGTCTCCAGGAGCAAAATAATGTATTTTAAAACCATAGAGATATCCCACAGTCGAGGCAGGATTTGAAACCTGGGAATCTGATGTTATATTTTACCCACATAACTAATGCCTTATTATTGTCGAGTGGTTACATGTTAGACAAAGTTAGCTGCTGTCTGAGCTCTGAGAAGATTCTGGAAAGATTCTGAGCTCACAGTGAAACACAACGTGGGCACTATAAGATACTGGCCCACTTCAGGGGAATGCGTGAGTAGGATCTCATGGCCTTGTGGTGGGGCGTAGAGCAAGCCGTGAAAACTGTAGGCACTATTCTGTGGAGAGTATTTGGATCTGGAAAGATTTTGAGTCCCCTGCCCCATCAAACTCCTCACATCATCCCTCTTGAACCAGGAATCTGACTGATGAATCCAGTTAGATTTATGCTCACAATTCTATGACACATTTGAGTGACAATGACTCTAGAGGGATATCCGTGATTCAAATGGCATCAAAAATGCTTTCATTCTGTAAGAAAGAAAATTTAAAGTAGAATTTTCTGTTATTAGCTTTTAAGTGTCAGAGTTCACAATTTCACCGATAGAACTCCATGGTTTAGAGTGATTAAAAATTCACATTTCTTTGATAATAATAGACCAGGTTTCACTCTTCAGATGAGATGAACCAGATAGTCAAGATAAATGTACCTTTTTGAAGGATTATAGTGCCACCATATTCAACAACTTGAGGCCTCTAAATGACACTTTGATGTTGTATTGTGCCAAACTTGACTATCAGAAGAATTCTTCGAAAATCATTTACCCCACAAATGGAAATAAAAATACAGCTGCAAGTGCTAAGAGGAGTGAGATGTCATTTTATTTTTATAGGCTAGTTGGCAAAAATTCAACTTTCATAAGCACATATGCCTGTCTCAAGCTTTTAAGGAGTCAGTTTTATGTTTCATACCATTCTTTCTTTTTGCTTAGAAAGTCTCAGTTTGAGCCAAGATCAGTTTTTATATGAAGCTCAAAGGTAAACCATTTTATATAATATTTGCATAAGCATAATTGTTTCCACACACTTTGGCCCCACGACCCCCAGGGACTGCATTGCATTGTTGGGCTAATAGGTTTGAAATCTTACTCGCAATATGTCACGCCCTTGTTCAACTAAAAGGTTCTGTTTCATTAAAACAAAATATTTCGTATTAGCATTCATAGTTCTCTATAATCTGACCTCACTTTCCTTCATAGTTATAATGAGAATAATATCTGTTTTTAAAAAAGAGTTATTTTTCATTTTCTCTTTCTTTTGACTCTAAGAAAACAATACCTCAAAGAGAGGTTTGAGGGGGGTCCATAAATAATAATTCTGTTTTGACATTTCTAGTACAGAGACAATTGGGAATTAAAATATGAGAACCACAAAGATTCAGATCAAAGTATCAACTTTATTACTAAAAACGTAGATATGGAGAAAAACATGGCTTCCATCTTGTAGGTTCTTCAAAGTTTCTCTCTCTCTTGCTCTGTTTTTGTTTCCCAAAACTGTAGACCCCACTTTCAGGGGCAGATCTTTTTCCTGGTTAGCTCATCAAACCTAGAAAAGCAGACCAGAATTTGCCTTTCCAGCAAGGAGCTGACCTGAAAGAGTGGGGAATGGGCTGAATCCAGTGCACCTACTTGCTTCTCTCACTCACCAATGCAAAGAAGTCCAGAAAAAGTAGGCATGAGAAGAAAGACGATGCATGTTTTTCTCATTATATCTCTGCATTCGTTTTTCATTGCCACAGAAGAAATTACCGCAAACTTAGTGGTTTAAAGCCACACGTATTTATTAGTACAAAATTCTGTAAGCCAGAAGACCACACACAGCATAACGGGGTTTGCTACTTAAGGTGATAGGCTGAAATCAAGTTGTTCAATAAAGTGGGTTTTTGTCTGCAACCACTGGAGGAAAATTCACTTCGAAATTCATTCTTGCTCTAGGAAGTATTCAGTTCCTTGTGGTTGTAGGACTGAGGTCCCCATTTTCTTTCTCCGGCTGTGAGACAGGAGTTACTTTCACTTCCCAGAGGCTATTCTCAATTGTTGCCACATAGCCCTCTTCATTTTCAGGACATTTACAATACATTTGTCTGTGCTTCAAATCTCTGACTTATTGTCTCTAACTTCTAGACTCCATTTTTTCTTGACTTTTACTTAAGAACAGTTTCAGATCTATAATATCGCTGTGAAGATAGTATGAAGAGTTGCCATATACCATATACCCTGTTTCCTCAATTATTGATATCTTTCATTAGTGTGGTATATTTGTCACAATTAATGAACCAGTGTTGATATATTGTTACTAAGCTCCCTATTTAACCAGATTTCTTGTTTTTCTCTAATGTCCTTTTTCTGTCCCAGAATTCTTTCTGTTATGCCATAATGTATTTAGTAATCATGCCTTTTTAGATTCCTCTTGGTTATAACAGTTTCTCAGATTTCCTCATTTTGATGACCTTGACAGTTTGGAGGATTACTAATCAGGTATTTTGCAGTATGTCCCTCAGCTGGGATTTGTCTAATGTTTTGCTCATGATGAGACTGGGGAAATTTTATAGGTGGAGGTACACAGAGGCAAAGTGCCATTCTCATCAAATTATATCAAGGATACATATCATCGATATGACTTATCACTACTGATATTAAACTTGGTCAGCTGGCTTGAGGTAATGTTTATCAGCAGTTACTCTTTACTTCTCACATTTCCATATTGTACTCATTGGAAGTGAGGCAGAACATAAAGTGCACAAAAAGTTATACTTTACTTCTTTCATAATAGAGTATGGACATAAGTTATTTGAAATTCTCATGCATTAGATATTTGTCTCTTCTCTTTCATTTATTTATTTTTTCGGTCATTCATTCATACCTGTATAGACTTATGGATATTTATTTAACACTTTGAGTTATAATTCTATATTTATTTATTTATTTTGTAAATCAGATTGCTTCAGCTTTAGCCATTGCGAGCTCCTTCGGTTGGCTTCTGCATCCCACTGAGGTACCCTCATCATCCCATCATCTTTTTTTGTTTCTTAGCACATCCTTACTTTCTGACACTACAAGATGCTACAGGCTCATTGTGTGTATTTCTACCAATTTTCTAGAATTATCCATTTCTCCAAGGATCCCTGATTTCTTTTATTGGAGAATGGTGTTAGAAACCAATAACTAATATTGGGGCACCAAGAGCGATCATTGCTTATGTAATGCCAATGCTTCTAGGCCCTCTCAACTGACACAGCAAGGAGACATACACACAGAGCAAGGAGACACACACACACTCATATACATACACATGTACTCACTGGTATACAGACACAGACCTATAAACATTTATACATGTATTGTAAACATATATATCTATATTAATCTAAACATGAGTTAATACTGATGTTTCTAACTCTAATCGTTGCCACTTGGGTCATTTAGCTTTGCTTATTTGTAAATTTGTGCTCCAACAGTAAGAAGTCTGGCTCCCATCATCTCCCATCTATTTACTTAATTTTTCAAGTTCAACATCCATACGCGTATCAGAAAAGTTAACTAGTAGTTCCATGAAAAACAACTTTAACAACTAGAGTAAATGCCATAGCATTTCTGTTACATATAGACTTATAGACTCCATTCATTTCCAAAGTTATTTAGATCACTAACTTTTCTCTCTTAACCCTTCGGTGAGATTATTTCATATATGTGTAATACGGTCAGATTGTTTTGCCATATTCTGTATTCCACCCTGGCATGCCTGACCTCCTCAATATTTTTTTTTTCAATTTGTTTCCATTAAGGTTCACTCTTTATACTGTAAACACCTATGGATTTTGACAAGGGAATAGTGTCAAGTATCCACCATTATAGTACCACATCAAATTGTTTCACCACTCAGTAAAAAAAAAAAACAAAACAAAACTATTTTTTACCTATTCATCCTTCCACCCCCATCCCAGACTTCTAGCCATCACCAAATTCTACCATCACTACAGTTTTGCTTTCTCCATAATATCATATAATGGGAATCATATGTCGCGGCCCGGATTGCAGAACAGGGGATGGACACAGAAAGAAACACACAGACACACACAAGACGTACAAGACTGAAGTAGATAATTCTACCAGTCGCTTTATTATATAGTTTTTCTATGTCCGGCAGCTACTTCCTGGTACGTGACTACCTTGGACGCCCTGAGAAAAATACATTTTCATTCCTTCCACACGATTGCTTAAGGGAAGCAGACGTTTGCATCTTAACTTCTTGTATCTTAACTTCTTTATCTCATTACCGTATGCAGGACAATGAGATGCCTTGGCTTGTTTGCAAGACCCCAGGCGCTTGGTTATCTATCATAAAGCTATCTGTCATGAGGAATAGTTCTGTTTGTCCAACAGTCCGTGTGCGGACCTGTTGACCTCTGGCGCCAAGGAGAGCAGGCCCAGTTTCGCTGACTCTGGGCTTAAGCCAATTTGCCCAGGGACGGCCCCTACAATCATATAATATGCACCCTTTCAGACTGACTTCTTTCACTAAGCAATATGCTTTTAATACTCATCCATGTCTGTTGGTGGCATAATAAATCATTTTATTGTTGAGTAATATTCAATAGTATGCATACAGCGTGGTTTGTTTATTCATCTATTGAAAGACATCTTAGTTGTTCTCAGTTTTGGGCAATTGTGAATAAATCTGATATAAACATTCACTTTTATATTTTTGTGTAAACAGAAATTTTCAGATCAGCTGGGTAATTAATTACCTAGGAGCACAATTGTTCGAACGTATGATAATGCTGTTTAGTTTTTTACCATACGGCTAAATTGTCTTTCAAAGAGGCTGTACCATTTTGTATCCCCACTAGCAACGAATGAGAGTTCCTGTTGCTCCACATCCTTGACAACAGTTGGTATTTTCAGTGCTTTGGATTTTAGTCATTCTCATAGATTTATAGTGATTGCATTGTTTTAATTTGCAATTCCCAAACAACAAATGAGGCTGAGCAACTTTACATATGCTTATTTGATATATCTATATGTATATCTATAACGATAATATGGCAAGTAAATTTTAATTGGATTTAAAATGTTCTAATATATATTTCTTAATTGAATTGTTTGTACATTTCTTAATTGGGTTGTTTTCTTATTTTTGAGTTGAATTATTTTTTTGGTATTTTGAATACAATGCTTTATCAGATTCCTGTTTTGCAAATATTTTCTCCTGGTCTGTGATTTTTCTTTTTGTTCTCTTAACAGTGTCTTTCACAGAGCAGAATTTTTTAATTCTAATAAAGCACAACTTATTTTATTTCATGGAAAATGCTATTGGAGTTATATTTTAAAAGCTCACCATGAAACCTCTGGTCATGTAGAGTTTTCCTGTTTTTTGCAAACACTTTTAGAGTTTTGCTTTTACATATAGGTCTTTGATCTATTTTTAAGATAATTTTTTTTTTGAGGTGTGGAGTTCTGTGTATAGGTTCATGTTTTTGCATATGAACTTTGAATTGTTCCAGCACCCACTTTTACCATTAAATTGATTTTTTCAAAGAACATTTTACTCTCTTCATGTAGGTTTATTTCTGTGCTCTCCATTTTGTTCCATTCATCTATTTGTCTGTTCTTGCACCAGAACAAGAATACTATACTAGTTTGTATTTATTTATTTATTTTGTAAATCAGATTGCTTCAGCTTTAGCCATTGCGAGCTCCTTCGGTTGGCTTCTGCATCCCACTGAGGTACCCTCATCATCCCATCATCTTTTTTTGTTTCTTAGCACATCCTTACTTTCTGACACTACAAGATGCTACAGGCTCATTGTGTGTATTTCTACCAATTTTCTAGAATTATCCATTTCTCCAAGGATCCCTGATTTCTTTTATTGGAGAATGGTGTTAGAAACCAATAACTAATATTGGGGCACCAAGAGCGATCATTGCTTATGTAATGCCAATGCTTCTAGGCCCTCTCAACTGACACAGCAAGGAGACATACACACAGAGCAAGGAGACACACACACACTCATATACATACACATGTACTCACTGGTATACAGACACAGACCTATAAACATTTATACATGTATTGTAAACATATATATCTATATTAATCTAAACATGAGTTAATACTGATGTTTCTAACTCTAATCGTTGCCACTTGGGTCATTTAGCTTTGCTTATTTGTAAATTTGTGCTCCAACAGTAAGAAGTCTGGCTCCCATCATCTCCCATCTATTTACTTAATTTTTCAAGTTCAACATCCATACGCGTATCAGAAAAGTTAACTAGTAGTTCCATGAAAAACAACTTTAACAACTAGAGTAAATGCCATAGCATTTCTGTTACATATAGACTTATAGACTCCATTCATTTCCAAAGTTATTTAGATCACTAACTTTTCTCTCTTAACCCTTCGGTGAGATTATTTCATATATGTGTAATACGGTCAGATTGTTTTGCCATATTCTGTATTCCACCCTGGCATGCCTGACCTCCTCAATATTTTTTTTTTCAATTTGTTTCCATTAAGGTTCACTCTTTATACTGTAAACACCTATGGATTTTGACAAGGGAATAGTGTCAAGTATCCACCATTATAGTACCACATCAAATTGTTTCACCACTCAGTAAAAAAAAAAAACAAAACAAAACTATTTTTTACCTATTCATCCTTCCACCCCCATCCCAGACTTCTAGCCATCACCAAATTCTACCATCACTACAGTTTTGCTTTCTCCATAATATCATATAATGGGAATCATATGTCGCGGCCCGGATTGCAGAACAGGGGATGGACACAGAAAGAAACACACAGACACACACAAGACGTACAAGACTGAAGTAGATAATTCTACCAGTCGCTTTATTATATAGTTTTTCTATGTCCGGCAGCTACTTCCTGGTACGTGACTACCTTGGACGCCCTGAGAAAAATACATTTTCATTCCTTCCACACGATTGCTTAAGGGAAGCAGACGTTTGCATCTTAACTTCTTGTATCTTAACTTCTTTATCTCATTACCGTATGCAGGACAATGAGATGCCTTGGCTTGTTTGCAAGACCCCAGGCGCTTGGTTATCTATCATAAAGCTATCTGTCATGAGGAATAGTTCTGTTTGTCCAACAGTCCGTGTGCGGACCTGTTGACCTCTGGCGCCAAGGAGAGCAGGCCCAGTTTCGCTGACTCTGGGCTTAAGCCAATTTGCCCAGGGACGGCCCCTACAATCATATAATATGCACCCTTTCAGACTGACTTCTTTCACTAAGCAATATGCTTTTAATACTCATCCATGTCTGTTGGTGGCATAATAAATCATTTTATTGTTGAGTAATATTCAATAGTATGCATACAGCGTGGTTTGTTTATTCATCTATTGAAAGACATCTTAGTTGTTCTCAGTTTTGGGCAATTGTGAATAAATCTGATATAAACATTCACTTTTATATTTTTGTGTAAACAGAAATTTTCAGATCAGCTGGGTAATTAATTACCTAGGAGCACAATTGTTCGAACGTATGATAATGCTGTTTAGTTTTTTACCATACGGCTAAATTGTCTTTCAAAGAGGCTGTACCATTTTGTATCCCCACTAGCAATGAATGAGAGTTCCTGTTGCTCCACATCCTTGACAACAGTTGGTATTTTCAGTGCTTTGGATTTTAGTCATTCTCATAGATTTATAGTGATTGCATTGTTTTAATTTGCAATTCCCAAACAACAAATGAGGCTGAGCAACTTTACATATGCTTATTTGATATATCTATATGTATATCTATAACGATAATATGGCAAGTAAATTTTAATTGGATTTAAAATGTTCTAATATATATTTCTTAATTGAATTGTTTGTACATTTCTTAATTGGGTTGTTTTCTTATTTTTGAGTTGAATTATTTTTTTGGTATTTTGAATACAATGCTTTATCAGATTCCTGTTTTGCAAATATTTTCTCCTGGTCTGTGATTTTTCTTTTTGTTCTCTTAACAGTGTCTTTCACAGAGCAGAATTTTTTAATTCTAATAAAGCACAACTTATTTTATTTCATGGAAAATGCTATTGGAGTTATATTTTAAAAGCTCACCATGAAACCTCTGGTCATGTAGAGTTTTCCTGTTTTTTGCAAACACTTTTAGAGTTTTGCTTTTACATATAGGTCTTTGATCTATTTTTAAGATAATTTTTTTTTTGAGGTGTGGAGTTCTGTGTATAGGTTCATGTTTTTGCATATGAACTTTGAATTGTTCCAGCACCCACTTTTACCATTAAATTGATTTTTTCAAAGAACATTTTACTCTCTTCATGTAGGTTTATTTCTGTGCTCTCCATTTTGTTCCATTCATCTATTTGTCTGTTCTTGTACCAGAACAAGAATACTATACTAGTTTGATAACTATAATCTTAAATAAATGTCGAAATTGGGTAGCGTGAGTCCTATGACTTTATGTTGGCTTTTAGGCCATTTGCATTTCACATAAACTCTAAAATCAGTTTGTTGATATATACAAAGTAGCTTAGTGGGATTTGGTTGTAATCACATTGAATGTATAGAACAGTTTTGGAAGAATGGACATATCAACAATATTTTCTTTAAACCATAATCACAAAATTCTCTCCATTTAGTTCCTTAAAAATATTACTCACCATTTTGCAGTTTCTGCTTATTAGTTCTACACATAGTGTATAAGATTTATATATAAATATTTCATCCGGGGGGCTCCAAGATACATTGTATTTTTTTATTTCAGGTTCTACTTGTTTATTGCTGGTATACGGAAAATATCTTACTTTTGTTTATTAGCATAATATCCTAAGACCTTGCTATACCTTATTATTAATTCCAGGAATATTTGATCATTTTTTTGCAATTTTTCTTTACATTTTCAATCATGTCATCTGTGTATAGAGTTGATTTTTTTTTTTATTTTCTTCATTCAAATAGAAATACATTTTATTTTACTCTCTAATTGCACTAGTTAGGACTTCCAATATAATGTTGAATAGGAGTGGTAAAAAAGGACATGCTCACCTCATCCCTGATCTTAGCAGGAGGGAAGGTAGTTTAACATCATTAAATATGATGTTAGCTGTAGGAATTTTGTAGATATTCTTTATCAAGTTGAGAATGTTCCCCTCTGTTATAGTCTAAAGTGTTCCCTAACAAAAAATTATATGTTGAAGTCCTAACTCCCAGTACCTAAGAATGTGACTATATTTGGAAATTGAGTCTTTAAAGAGGTAATTAAGTTATAATGAGCCCATTAAAGTAAGTCCTAATCCGATCTCACTGGTATATTTGTAAAAAAAAGAAAATTTGGACACACAGAGAGACACAAGGGGTAAAAGTGCACAGCAGAAAGAAAATGTGAGGATAAAGTGAATAACTGGCCATCTACAAGCCAAGGGGAGAGGCCTGAGAAGAAACCACATCTTTTAACACCTTAATTTTGCACTTCCTGACTCAGGTGGAAATGAGAAACATATTACTGGATACCAGAGAAAAGGCAATATTTATTATAAAGTGTCAGAGAACTTGGCTGAATTGTGTTCTAGCATTTTTATGGAAAGTAGAACTTGTGAGTGATGGCCCTGGATATTTAGCTGAGGATATTTCTAAGCTAAGTGTTCAAGGTGCAGCCTGGCTTCTCCTTACTACTTATCATAAAGGGCAAGAGGAGAGAGAGAAATTAAAGGTGGCATTGTTAAGCAAAAAGGAACCACAACTTAAAGATTTGGAAAATACTCAGCTTATTCATATTTTAAAAGATGAGAAAGTATGTTCTGGAGAGCACACCATGGGTGTGGTTGGAAAAATCATTTGGTAAATCTATTATGGGCGTGACTTATGTATCTCATCAGCCATCTCAGCAGAAGCCAAGAAACGTGATGGGGTTTTATTAGCAGAAACACTTCCAGCTTGGACTAACAAGGACAAGGATAGGAAAAACTAAGGAAGGCTTTTGGACTCTAGAATTCTATATGATTAAAAAATAGAGCTATTTGGCTGTGAAATTCTATTGTCCTTCAAGAAAATGGAAGAATAACCATGAAGGCAATTCTCAGATTGGTAGAGCTGCCGCTCTCACCAGAGGTCTGGTGGGTGAGGCTGTCTCCTCCTCAGTTTCACAGGGTGGGGCTAGCTCTTGGATTACAGTGGGGAGGGCTGCTGTTGTTCTGTGTCTCATGAAAGGGGTGCCACCCAGTAATTTGGGGGTGAGCCTCTTGTCTTGGGATTAAGGGGCAGCACTGCCACCTCAGTGGACCTTGAAGGAGAGACTCCCACTCTTGTGAACGCAGAAGACAAAACATCAAGCCACAGTACTATTTTAGAGGCCTAAAATCTAACGAAATTTCTGCTACTAGGCTTTGGAGTTGCTTGGGATCCATTTCTGCTTCCTTCTTTCTAATTTCTCCCTTTTGGTAATGGGAGCGCCTATCCTATCCCTGTCCCACCATTGCATTTTGAAAGCACATAATTTGTCTCATTCCACAGCTAGAGAGGAATTTTGCCTCAGAATAAGTCATACCTCAATCTTACCTCCAAATCTCTGTCATTTAATGCATTCAATCTATGGAATGTGATCCCTTGACTTAGATGATATTTAGATGTGATTTGGAAGTTAGAGCTGGTGCTGAAATGGATTAATATTTTTGGACTGTCAGGATGAAATGTACGTATTTTTCATGTGAGAAGGATATGAATTTTGAGGGTAGAGGGGGTAGAATGCTATGGGCTAAATTGTGCTCCCTAAGATTAATATTTTTACATACAAACCCTCAATATCTCAGAATGTGACTACATTGGGAGATAAATTACTTAAAGAGATAATTAAGTTGAAATGAGTCTGTTAGTGTGGAGGCCTAATCCAATATGACCAATGTCTTTTTAAGAAAAGAAAGAGATGCCAATGATGCACATGCAAAGCAAAAAGGCCATGTCAGAACACAGCACAAGAAGGTCACCATCTGCAAGCCAACAAGAGAGGCCTCAAGAAAAAGAAATTATGCTGACATGTTGATCTTCGATGTCAAACCTCCAGACTGTGAAGAAACAAATTTCTGTTGTTTAAGTCATTCCTTCTGTGGCATTTGGTTATGATAACCATAGCAAACTAATATATCACCTTCCAAGGCTGGGCCACCTTCTCATTTTCAGCAGACCAGATAGCTACTGAAGGCCTTAGTGGTTGGGCTGCCACCTACGGCCTCAGGCTATAGTTGATATAATTTCTTTCTTTCTTAAATATGTGGGAGAATTCACCCATGAACCTATGTGAGCCTGGTGCTTTCTGTTTTGGAATGTTGTTAATCATTGATTCAATTTCTTTAAGAGAAATAGGCCAATGTGGA
>NW_012149352.1:742173-744141 GCF_000956105.1 Propithecus coquereli
TTTCTAACATATGCATTTTATTCTATACATTTCCCTCTAACCACTGTTCTCACTAGATGTCATAAATTTTAACAAATTGTTTTGAAATTTTCATTTAGTTAAAAATATGTTTTTATTTCCCTTGAGATTTCTTCTTTGACTCATGCTATTAGGAATATTTTTTTTAATTTTCAAATATTTGGGTATGGGTTTGTTTCAGGTATCTCTGTTACTGATTTCTAGTATAATCACCTGAGGCCTGAGAGCATACTTTACATTATTTATGTTCCTTTTAATATATTGATTTTTTTGGTGGGGCCCAAAATGTAGTTTATCTTAGTGAATGTTCCATTTGAATTTAAGAACAATGTATATTCTGCTATTGTTGATGGAGTATTCTATAAATGTTAATTAAATCAAGTAGATAAATAGTACTATTGATGTCAAAAATATTGTTGATTTTATGCCTGTCTGATCTACAAATTTTGATAGGAGAATGTCGAAGTCACCAACTATGCTAGTTGATTTGTCTATTTCTCCTTTCGGTTTTATACATTTTTGCTTCAGATATTTCAACATTCGTTTTTAATTACATATATGGTCAATTTTTTTATTTCTTTCTGGATAATTTACCCCTTTATCATTAGTGTGCCCCTTTTTATTCCTGAAAATATTCCTTGATCTACTTTGTCTGAAATTAATACATGCACTCCAACTTTCTTTAGCGTTAACATGTTATATTTTTATATATTTTTCTCCTTCCATTTACTTTTGAACTATCAGCTAGTTTTATATAGACAACATGTAGCTAGCTGTTTGTTTGCTTTTATTCACTCTGTAAATATCTGTTCTTTAATTGATGTATTAGACCATTCATATTTAAAGTGTGATTGATATATTAGGATTAATATCGACCATGTTTGTAAACGTGTTCTATTCATTGCTAATTATTTCTCTTTCTGCCTCTTCTGTTTTTAGTTCAACATTGTATATGATTCCATTCTCTTAGCATATCAGTTATATTTCTTTAAAAGAATTTTTGGTTGTTGCCCTAAGTATGCAATATACATTTTTTAGTAATATAAGTCTACATTCAAATAACACTATTCTGCCTCATGTGGAGTGCCGGCACCACTTAACAGAGAATTCCAAATTACTCATCATTCCTGTGGTATTGCTGTCATTTATTTGATTTATTCATATTCTATGATCAGCTAATACATTGAAAGTATCATTACCTTAAATAAACAATTTTTTTAATTAATAAAGAATGAAGAAGATAAAATTTTTATTTAACCTTCATTTATTCCTTTTGTAAAGCTTTCCCATTCTCTATGCATATTCAAATTTCTTCTCTTTTTTGTTTCAAGGTATTACAGGGATACAAAAGTGTTTTTTTTACATGGATTGATTTTGTAATGCTTGAGTTAGGGATTTAAGTGTGCCCATCACCCATGTAGTGTTCATTGTACCTGTTAGGTAGGTTTTTGCTCATCCCCTTCTTCCACCTCACCTCTGCTTGATTTCCATGGAGTTTTACTTCCCACTATGCATAGTGTGCACATCAGTTAGTTACAATTTAATAGTGAGCACATGTGGTAATTATTTTTCCATTCTTCAGCTACCTCATTTAATATAATGGTCTCCAGTTCCACCCAAATTGTTGCAAGAGGCGTTAAGTCATCCTTCTTTGTGGCTGAGTAGTATTCCATGGTATACATATACCATATTTTGTTAATACACCCATAGTTTAATGGGTATTGGGTTGAATCCATATCTTTGTAAGTGTGAATTGTGTTACAATGAACATTCACCTGCAGGTGTCTTTTTGATAAAATGACTTGTTTTCTTTTGGATAAATACCCAGTAGTGGGATTGATGAATCAAATGGTAGGTCAACATTTAGCTCTTTGAGGAATCTCCATACTGTTTTCCATAGAGTTTATACTAATTTGAAGTGTATAAGCATTCCTTTCTTTCTGCATCCAT
>NW_012149352.1:744191-748050 GCF_000956105.1 Propithecus coquereli
TTTGCTTGTTGCTGATTTGCTTGAGTTCTTTGTAGATTCTGGTTATTAGTCCTTTATCACTTGTATAGCTTATTTATATTTTCTCCCATACTGTGGTTGTTTATTTACTCTGTTGATTATTTCCTTGGCTATGCAGAACCTTACTAATTTAATCAAGTTCCATTTTTTAAAATTTTTTTGTTGTCGTGATTGCCTTTGTGTCTTCATAAATTCTTTGCCTACGCCAGTATCTAGAAGAGTTTTTCCAACATTTTCTTCTAGAATTCTCATGGGTCCATGCCTTACATTTAAGTCCTTTATTCATCTTGAATTAATTTTTATGAGTGGTGATAGCTATGGATCCTGTCTTGATCTTCTGCATGTAGCTATCCAATTTTCACAGCACCATTTATTGAATAGGGATTCTTTTCCCCAGAGCATATCGTTGTCTGTTTTGTCAAATATCAGTTGGCTGTATGAGAATGGTTTTATATCTGTGTTTTCTGTTCTGTTCCATTGGTCAATGTCTCTATTTTTGTGTCAATACCATACTGTATTGATTAATATAGCCTTGTAATATAGTTTGAAGTCAGGTAATGTGATGCCTCCTGATTTTTTCCTTTGGCTTAAGATTGCTTTGGTTATTCAGGCTCCTTTCTGGTGATCTAGCACCTCTTGTATTATCCTGGATGGAGCTAGAGCCCATTCTACTAAGTGAAGTATCACAAGAATGGAAAAACAAGCACCACATGTACTCACCATCAAATTGGTACTAATTGATCAACACTGATGTGCACATACGGTGGTAACATTGATCAGGTGTTGGACAGGTGGGATAGGGGAGAAGGGGATGGGTATATTCACACCTAATGTGTTCAGTGTGCAGTGTCTGGGGGATGGACAAGCTTGTAGCTCTTACTTGAGCAGGGCAAAGGCAATATATGTAACCTAAACATTTGTACCCCTGTAACATTCTGAAATAAAAAAAAATATATTTTTCTTTACTTGTGAGCAGTAAATTTGCTTGATACAGAATTGTAAGTTGTAGTTTTAATTTTTTCTTTCAATTCCTTAAATATTTTGCTCCTTTCTTTTTTGCTTGTGTGGTTTCTGATGGCAAATCTCTTGTAATTCTTATCCTTGTTTGTCTATAGGTAAGGTTCCATCCCTTCCTCTGGAATCTTTTAAGATTTTCTCTTTGTCTTTTTCTTTTTCCAGTTTGAATATGATACACTTAGATATAGTTATTGTTGTTATTATTCATGTTCATCCTGATTAATGTTCTTGAGATTCCTGGATTGTGGTTTGGTGCCTGCCATTAATTTTGGAAAAGTCTTAGCTTTATTATTTCAAATATTTCTTTTTTTTTTTATTTCAGCATATTATGGGGGTACAGATGTTTAGGTTATGTATGTTGCCCTTGCCCTCCGCCCAAGTCCGAGTTTCAAATATGTCCATCCTTCGGGTGGTGTGCATTGCACTCTTTGTGTATGCATATACCCATCCCCTCCTCCCTCCCCTCCCCTCCCCCTCCCCGTGCCCAACATCCAATAGATGTTATTCTTATATGTGCACTTATGTGTTGATCAGTTAATACCAATTTGATGGTGAGTACATGTGGTGCTTGTCTTTCTTCTGTTCCATTCTCTCTTTTCTCCTTCTGATATTCCAATTATACATGTACTACACCTTTTGAAACCCTATTACAGTCTCTGCTTGTTCTGTTTTTGTTTGTTTGTTTTGTTTTTTCTTTCTGTATTTTAGCTTGAGAAATTTCTATTGACCTATATTCAAGCTTATTAAGTCCCACAAGACTGTAATCAAAGTTCCGGTCTGCAATTTGAGGTATTCTTTCAATCTCATTGTGGTTCTTTGCCGAATTCAGCTCTGTGAAATTGCGGTTCTGAGACACTTAGCTCTCAGTGAACACCCACGGTTCTCTACTATGTGTCCCTTTCCATTGGCAATGACAATATAACTTGTTTCTCTACAGCCAGCAAGTGGGAGTCTCTTACTCCACTATGTATATATAATGTATATATATATCTAATATGCCATACACACAGGAATGACATTCAATCATCTTTGTTGTATAATATGTAACATAATTTAAGGAAGTGACATCCAATTACCTTTGCCATGTTCATATGCTCTTGGTCATATTGACTCTACTGTTAAGCCTATCAAAGACATTCTGAATTTATTTATAGTATTTTTGTTTTCTAAAATTTTCTTTTGATTTTTTTCTTAGAATTTCCATCTCTTTGCTTGTATTACCCATCTGTTATTAATACTGTCTACTTTTACCATTGAAGCCTTTAATATTGGAATCAAAGTTATTTTAAATTCTCTGTATGAAAATTTTGCATCATAGCTGAGTATAGTTAGAATGCTTGGTTTGTTTCTTACAGCTGTATTTTATTGCCTTTTGACATGTCTTGCCTTTTTCTTGTTGTTGAAAGTTGGGCATATTGTGTTGAAAGCAACTGAAAAAAATAGAGCTATAGCATAAAAAATTATGTTAATCCGGTTAATGGTTGCGGTTTGTTTAATGCTTGCTGCACAATAGTTAATAGAGGCTCCAATTCCTTTAGTTTGCTTTTATCTCCTCTCTTGACTTTAGGTTTCATTAAGTACTCCTCTTCAGAAAGACTTTATTTTTTTACAATTTTTTAATTTGTAATCCTCTTGCTTTTTGTAGATGTAGAGGACTGGTAGCTCAAAGATGGAAGTGGTCAGTGGCTTATACTTTGAATACCATTGATCTATAACTTTATCCCAGGCCATCTCCTCCCCACCTGCTCTCCTCATTGCTGCCTTTTTTCCAGAAAAATTTCACATTCTTACTCTTCTTGTATCACACTTGCTTTTTTTATTGCTATGTAACAAACCACCACCAATTTAATTGCTTAAAACCACACAAATTGATTATTTCACAATTTCTGTAAGTGAGGAATCCAGGCATAGCTTATCCTAGGGTCTCACAAGACTGTAATCAAAGTTCTAGTCTGCAATTGAGGTCTTCTTTCAAACTCATTGTGGTTTTTGGGCAAATGCAGCTCTGTGAAATTGAAGTACTGAGACCCTTAGCTCCCAGTGGACATCCACGGTTCTCTACTATGTGTCCCTTTTCATTGGCAATGACAATATAACTTGTTTCTCCATGGCCAGCAAGTGTGAGTCTCTTGCTCCACTCAGTTAAGATGGAGTTTTATATAATGTGCCATACACACAGGAGTAACATTCTATTATCTTTGCTGTATAATGTGGTGTAACATAATTTAAGGAAATGACATCCCATTACCTTTGTCATGTTCATTGGTTAGAAGTAAGTCACTACACTAAATAGGAGGAGATAACCCAAATTCATGGATACTTAGAGGTGGGAAATCATTATTGGTGATTTTAGGATCTGAGTGAAACACATTGGGCTTTTCTCAGTTTCTTTGTATTGGCTTTTTTCCTTCCTAAAGACTTGCCTCATTTCATTCAAGTCTCTGTTCAGATGTCACGTTCTCAAAAAGTCCTTCCCAAACTCTGTTTCTTAAAACAGCCACCACCATTACGGTCATTACTATTCTATTACTCTATTTTATTTTTTTTCAGAGCATTGGTAATTCTCTGATATTATGTGATTAGTTGTTCAAAATCTGCTTTCCCTTTTAGAATGTAAGGTGATTTCCAATATGTAAGAAATGGAACCACCATACAATATATGCTCAAAAATATGTTTTAAATGATTCAGAAAAAATAAATTAGTAGGAATTATCATTAAAGCCTGTCTAATTTGATCTATGCAATTTATCACTAGATTATAAACACTGAAAGTTGCTTGTGATGTTTAATCTTGTCTCTGTTTTGAAGTTGCAAGTAGAAACAG
>NW_012149352.1:749533-758998 GCF_000956105.1 Propithecus coquereli
ATACGATAATGTGATTCATAAGAAAATTTTTAAAATATTCTCAGTGAACTATATAGCTTTAAAATGACAAAATGTCTGCAATTGACTTTAAAATATTTAAGCACAGAGGATAAAAGAAAAGAAAAAAGGAATAAATGAAACAAATATGACAAAAATATTAATAATTATGGAGTCTGGTTAGATGCATACTAATATTTTGTATCAGTTTATTCTCAGATACATTCAAACATTTTCACTCAAATTAAAAAGAAAAACAAAAATAAACCCCCCTATATCTTTGAAATATGGACTTTCCACTAAGGTTTTCTGTTCTTAGGGCCCATTTATCTGAAACTAGAGGATCCAGATGTTTTCCTAGCCCTGAGTCAAGACTAGGTACACCATCCTCCTCATATGACTGTTATTTTTCTGGATTTTTGTTTCATCCCAGAAATGGACATTATTCAGCTCTTGCTTCATCCTAATCTTAGTTTCTGACTATTGTGAGCTGTAATGACAGCATCACAGTGCATAAAACTAAAGTCCTGGGTACACCTTCATGTGCTAAATCATGGATTGTGATAATCAAGAACGAATTTAATGAAGATCAAAAAGGGGAGACCGATGATTATTTTTAAAAAGTAAGATTTTGTTCTTCCAGGTCAAAGAACAACAACAAAAGAATAGCCCAAAGGGCTTTGTGTGCTCGATATACCCTAGGGATAACCAAGAGACTAACCTTCTTATTTATTCTAATAATTAAATTACATTAGCTAACTACATTAGTTAATATAACTAATACTTTTGAGTTCAGCTTATACTAGGCACTGAGATGAAGCCCTTGCATTCATTATGCCATTTATTTATTATAATAACCCCACAAGATGGTCTTTAATAATGTTCACATTTCACAATGCTTAATTAACTTGTACAAGTAAAATAACTACCAAGTGAAGGAGTCAGGATTTGATCCCAGTCTGACTCCACAGCTTGCAGTCTACTAAAAAAAAAAAAAAAAAAAAAAAATAGAGAAAATAAAATTGTCAGGGCCTCTATTAAGTCTAGAAACATTTTTTAAAGAAGAAGGACTTTTTATTTATTTATTTAATCACTGTTGATTCATCGTTTGTTATATGTCAGATCCTGTGCCAGGATTAGGAGTATAATGATAAATACAGCCTGGTACCAGCTTTTGGGGAGCTCAAAATCTAGTTGGTGAGACACATAATTTCATAATCAAAATCAAAATCTAGGTGTGCAAAGCAGTTTTTTTGTATCTTTCAAAGTTTGCTTGCAAGTCAGACTTCAAAATAAGGGCAAAAATGGAGGTTGAGGAAAGGGGTAACTAAAGGACAAATTAAATAAGTGTGCCTGAAATAGAGTTGGGGGAGACAGTTTAGAGGAGAGAAATTGAGTAAGAAAAATTAATAGAACTTCAGCAGGTCAGACAGGGGCAGAAATAAATGAAATTCTCTCAGAAGTGAAGTTCCACAGGGCCAGGAGGTAAGGTGTGGCTCTGAAGATGGCTGGAGGTTTAATAGGGTTGGTTTTCCCCAGGGCTTCCATTCACTTTTCTAAGGAGGAGAAAGTAGTCAAGCAGATATGTTAGAAAAATGTGGTCAATGTGCACAAAATTTTGCTAGAATCTTTTTGATCAGTGTCCAATCTTCCATATAAATTTTGTGGTAAACTGCTAAAGACAACATTTTTTTCAAAACAAGTCAAATTTTTTCTTTTCCAGTTGGGTGTTAAATATCTATATACTTGGACTCTATTTTTGTCTTGGAATTTGAAAGGAAGCAAAAACGATCGCATGGCTTCATAAGTGAGTAGTCCCTTCAGAACGCCACCTGAGCCCTTGGCAAGCACAGTGGTTGTCTATGGTGCCAGCCTTGGCTGTGGCAGAAGGAGGGACTAATAGTAATTGCTGTTTCCAACCCTTTTGGAAGTTTCCAAGCTGTCTTTGGCATCTGCTCCATGCATGCTCTGCTGGCAGCTAGGGAATGTGGGATTTTGAAGACACTATTAACATTTTTTGCCAATTAGGAAATGTGTGATCAAATAATTGCCCTAAACTATTCAAGATGGCCCACCTCAGAGAGCTGGAATGAAGCAATGGAAGGCTGCCTATACTTCATCTTAGGAGTATAGTCTGTTTGGTGTGGTGTTAAATGAAAAATGCAAATTATGAAAGATTCTTAGGTGTTTGTCCACATTACTTGGAAAAAAAATCTGCTTATTTGATCATCCTTTATTCAACTCAGGCACTTGGCAAAATAATCTATTTTCTCCATATATACCCTGGGATGCTGTACTTCAGAGCCCATAATGATTCCTTTTTCTCCATAGGAGAAGCCTGTTCCTTTCGTCTTAACCTTTTAACATGTTATTTGTTTCATATATACCTGATTAATTTCTGATTTTATCATTTTACAGTTGAGAGACCTTGGGCAAGTCTGTTAACCTTTTTATGCCCCAGCTCCCTCGTCTGTAAAATTGAGATAACCGTACCCAATACTTATAATCAGTATAAGGATTAAAGGAAATAATGTCCATGAATCACTTAGCCCATAATAAGTGCTTAGTAATTGTCACCTATTATTTTGATATATAAATTATCATCATGTTAATCACCCACTCTAACACCATCATTCTCATAGAGTAATTTCTAATTCTCTGTTCAGAAGTTGTCTTCTGCTTACTCCGCATTCCCATTGCAATGTACCTGCAACCTGCTTGCAGAGTATGGTACTTCTTACCTTAGGGTTCAGTTAATGTACACAGAATCTGCAAACCCTGTAACTTTGGGAAGTCAGTGTTCATGTTTGATTCACCTGTATGTCCATAATTCCTAGAATGGTGATATGTATAGGGGAATTCCTTAAAAATATTTGTTCCATGGATATTTGATCTCTTTTATATTTTGGAAGTGACAAGCAAATAAAATTTCCATATAAGCTAGAATATCTTCTTTGGGCCACCAGCTACTCTCACTTGGATGGCCCTCAAGGCCTCCTGGCCTCCTGAACTCCAGCCCTGGCCCCTCCATCCATGCTGTCTAGTCCGAGTGGCTTTCTTGCAGTTACTCACTTGCTTTAGAGCCTGCAATGGCATCCCATGGTTAGTCTAACGGTCCCTTTAGCATTGCCACAGAAAAAACATCACGACCCTCTTGTTTCCATTTCCTCCTTTTTAGCTTCATCCCCCACCACCCTCTTCACCAGATGGATTGTGTGGTACTTACACTGGGCTACTTTAAATAGAAAAATTTCCAAACTCTTTCTCACCCCTGCTCTGTGCACTTTTTCTCTTTGTCTGGAATGCATTTCTTACCAATTTACACTCACCTAGTTTACTGTGACTCATATTCTAGATTCAGTTTAAACGTAACTTGTGTCACCTCACCTAGAAAGCCTTTCCAGTCTCACTCTATTTTGGTTATTTCCCTGTCCTCTGTGATACCTTGGTGCCCAGTGTGTATCTCTACGAGACACTTAGTGCACAGTATTGTATGTATTATCTCACATACTGGTCTCACATTTCAGGTGTGAAATCCCTGAGTACAGAGGCTCATGAGCATTGTATTCATTTCTGTCAATTTCCTTTAGAAAGGCCCAAGACCACCAAAGACCTAGAACCTGCCTCACTACCTCCCACCATCATCCCTACCCATTCCCTGCCTCACATTCAGTTGATACCAAACTACATGAAGTTGCCTTCAGATATCAACTTTCCATATTTTCATGCATTTGCTCGACCTTCCTTTGTGGCCCTTTCTGACTTTATTTCTCTGATCACTATTTTACTTATTACTGAGATTTATCTCAGGGGGTATTTCCTCTAGAAAGCTTTTATGAACACTAAATTTGGATTAGATATCCTTCTAGATTCTCTGACACATTTAATATATGTGACTTCTGCTGCCCCATGAGTAGATTCGCTTTTTCTCAACAAATATCTGGCATTAATGATATTTTAGACCAGATAATTCTATGTTGTGGGGGCTGTTATGTGTATTATATTATGTTTAGTAAGATCCCTAACCTCTATGCACTAGATGCCGAGAGCATTGCCCTCGCCTCTGTTTTGATGAGAAAAGTTGTCTCCAGATATTGCTGAATATCACATACGGGGAAAAATCTTCCTTAGTTGAGAACTACTACTCTACACCCTAAAATTAGAACTTACTGTTTATCTATCTGCTTACAGCCATGAATAGTTATTTGACCTGGCTCAACAAAGACTGCTTTTTGTGTTGTTATTACTGATAAAAGGCACAGGATTAGAACATAAGAAATGAATTCTATTTACCCTTAGTGTCATATTCTCTTATTGCAAAGTGGGTTTTTCAGATCATAAGCAATAAAAAACAAAACAAAACATATATTATGTTTGCTGACAAATACACGAGACAATAACTAAAAAATATTATAACATTGTTATTGCAAGTAGCATACAGTAAAAACTGAAGATTGGTAGTATTATATCAACCTAAAAATGTTGTCAAAGAGTTGAGGAAAGGGTCAAGTTACTACTCCTTAAATGCTTTTAGCATTTCAGTCTCAATCAGATCAATATTTGTTATTCTTTTAATCCCAAATCCCACACTATGAATTACACCTCTTTCCTTCATGGTCTGGCTATAGGGATAATCCTCTTTCAATTTAACTAAGAAAAACTGAAGTTTATGCAAATTAACAGACTTTATAAACCTCTCTGTGCTTAACTCTTACAGAAAGTTTTAGGACTTTGCACCTACATTCAAGGTACTTTTGTTCTGCTGGTTGTCTGAGTTCTAAAGAAAGACTACAGTTAGAGAAACTCAATTTTATTGGTTGTGGAGGTTTGTCAAGGTATAGAATGGGTTTGAAGAATGAGTAGGAATCTCTCAGGTCTAGAAGTGATGGGATTCAGGACACGGTACCACAAAGTGTAGCACCTTGGCATTTGAGGAAAAAGCAAAAGCAGGAAGGTCACTCTCACCTTCCTTCACCTTTCTCCCCTAAAGTGGACCATAAAAGAATTCTCTAATGTTCTTCTAAAGCAGGCCATATGACCCTCATTCCGAAGGTATCCTTCCTATACCCAGAAGAAAGGAATGTCACACAGAGATGCCAGGGGAAATCTGAACAAATAAGCCTTGCTAAGTTCCCTTTAGGTTATTACGATCAGATCATACCTTCTTGTCTTCTAATTATACTTCCATATAATTATCTATACTTCCATATAATTATCTATACAAATATGCAGTTTTCCCTGTTTCTTTAGGTCTTCATTTCTGAAAGCTCCTATGTCACATAAAACCTACATTAAAAGATTTTTTTTCCTGTTAATCTGTCTTTTGTTATAGGATTCTTAGCCATGAACCCAGCAATGGATGAAAAAAAGATATTACTTCGTCCCTAGACAAGGCAATGAGAAGAAACCATAGGATGACACCAGAATGCAAATCAATTCTTGCTTCAAGGAACACAGCAACATAGAAAATTTAAATTCTGTCTCAAGGGTCTTATTGCTTTGAGGACTGGTAATGAATTCACATTGGGTAGACCAGCACTGATTGTGCTTTCAATAACTGTTGTAGGCACAGAGAGCAGTATTTATGGATTTGAGTTACAAAATAATTTTAGTATGCTTATTCTATCTGAATTCTTTTGAGAGTTTACCTAGCACATAACATTGAATATGATAAAGAAGATATAAAATGAATTAGGAAAAAAAAATTTTCCTTTCTATAATAAATTGGGCCTGTGTCCTGGTATGTCATTTTAAGTCAATATTTGTGTGAGAGGTATTTGAAAAACCTCCATACTATATCCCCCCAAATTTTTTTTGTAAAGCTAAAACCATTCAATAATAAAATGCTTATTAAAAAAAAAAAAAGGCTTCATGAGCAGAAAAAGTAGCCTGAACAAAAGAAGAGCAGCAGAGGAGGAATGTTAGGCTAAGCAAAGCAATGAACAATCGGAAGGGGACTGAGTTCCCTGTGTTTTTGCAATTATAGATCCCTATCCTTAGCCCCTCCGTGATCCCTTTCTAACCATGTGTGCCCTTGCTCTCACTTCCTCCTAAACTAATTAGGCTTTTTTATGTGAATTTCAGCATGCAATATTTTATATTTAATAACCTTGCATCTGAAGAAATGGGAAGTCAAAAAAGCTGGAATTTATTGCCAGGTGTTCTGGAAAGCATCGGGGGCATTTATAGTGAACCCACAAAATTCCTCAATACCCTGAGGAATCCACAGCCCACACTTTCAGGAATCCAATAAGTTTCAGCTGAGAATACTATAAATGCCACAGAACAAAGGCCATCCCCGGATCAAGCTTTCACTGGACAGTCAGGAGACAGGAAGTTGACTTTCAGGGGTAGCCATAATTGGCCTTCTCATTTAGCACCTTGTTAACATAAATTGAGGAAGTTCACACTTCTAATCTCTTGTTACTAATGTCAGCCTGGTAGATCTGAACTCAGTGAGATGAGGTTGGCTTGCTGGCAAGGCTTATTTTTTTCTAAACAGGACGAAGGGAATTTAAATGTTTCTATTGAGAGACAAGGAATCTGACATGGAAGGTGTCCTAAACCTGCGGGACGCCTTCCAAAGCTGGAGGTTAAAGTCATAAGATTACTAAAGTCATCACTCAGAGTTCACAATTTCAGACTCGTCTTCTTTTTAAGTGCCATTTCTCATTCCATCTTGTCTTACCCCTTATCCTAGAGTCAAGCTATTAAGGTGATGAACCCAAGTAGAGCTCGTGCTTCCTCTTCTCTCTCCTTTGCTCACAGTGTGCCCACGCCCTCAAGTATCATTTCCTCCTATCATCAAAAGCCCACTTCCCACCACTCCTTTAAGATCCTGTCCAAATTCATCCTATTTAAAAAACACCCAAAAGATTTAAATTCAAATTTCTCCTTGAAGTCTTCTTTGCTTCTTAAAACATCACTGTTTGTTCCCATCTGTGATTGCTCTCTTTATTATAACAAAATTTGACACCTTATTATTTAATATATGTGATCTTGCTTCCTAAGGTTTGTCATTTAATTTTCCTTAGCAAAAGAGTACACTTCCAGCAGACAGCTATTTCAAACTTTTAATTCTAACAGTGCCTAAGTTAGTGCCAATGTTCGTGATGAAAAAGTCAAAAAGAAAGTCACCTTTTGTAAAGATTCCTGTTGGGAGATTGCTAACCTGGACTGGTAGACATTAAGATACCAATTGCAAATAACTATTATTTAAGCCAGAAATAAGACTGTCTTTAAAAAAGCCAGAGTTTGGGACTTTAGATGACAGTAGAAGGGTCATCTGAAAAAAGAAGATCAAGGACTTCAGGATTATGCCAGCAGAATAAAACCGATTAATGGAATTTTTCTTCCCTAGCTTAGAATCTAATAAAAAATGTTCATATATATTCATAAATGTATATATATGAAAGGTATAAAATATTGCCATCAGCAACCAAATATAGAAAATAGAACCATCTAATGATTCAGAAATTAGAAGTCATAAAATGAAATAGGTATTTATGTATTAATAATAATTTAAAGTGTATGTATCTCTTGGCATAGCTGTTGCCCTTAGAAGCCTTACTAATAAGCTGACAGGTCCTGAGACTTTTCACCATGGCCTCAACATTTTGAAAGAAGCTAACTAAATGAAGATCCTTAAATTCCTTTCATTCTTCCTGGTAAGTAGAGGGTACGGTTACTGAAAATCCTGGTAAAAGAAGGAAACACAAGACTCCAGAGGTACTGTGAAATGGGAGAATAATCCAAAATTCAGTGATAAGTATGACATAAGAATGGATTATAATTCACTACTAGGAGAATTGAAACTTGATAAAGGACACTAAAGCAAACATAAAAAATAGAGTAGGCAGTATAAAAACTTTGTACATCTATCATTCTGGAGTTCCCCATGTCTCTAAGCAACAGAGGAGTGGGCAGAACAGCAAATACCTAACCCTCTAGCCACTCTTTAGTAAAGAAAGTAAACTAGTCTTGGGTAAATTAGGAAGTGATTCAGTATTCAAGTCACTTTCAGTATAGCAAAGACAATTAAAGGTCTAGACAGAGCTGCCCAGGAGTGAGCAAAATTGTAAAAGCAAATGGCATAGCAACTATACAAACTTAGCTAAGAAAAAAGGGGGAGGGATAGTAAAAACATAGTATTTCAAACACAAATCTATTATTAAAAGAAAAATAAAGAAAGAGACATAAAAAATTCTTCATAAGTGTTACATTGTATCACAAATATTATTACTGTAGGAATTCAGTAAAGCAAAGTCTCAAAGCCATGAAGATAAACTAACAAGAAAAGATGTAAAGATAACCTGATGAAGAAAACAATATCATTACCAAGTTAATTAATAAATTGGAATCAGCAAGGACTCAAACTTGGCCAACTGAAAAATCAAATTACAACAGAAAAAAATGGTTGAGACAATCAAAAATAACGAAAACAAGGAAAGCAAAAAAGATTAAACCAATTATATAGATGATAAGAAAAATTGGTATACATTTCCCTAAAATGAATACAGACATAAATTGGTAGATATTAAGAATAGACAATATTTCAGTATAATGTGTTATAGAACAATCAATGCCAATGTGTACCATGTTTAGGTTAATGAACTTCAAATACAAAGAAAATTTTCTTTAAGTATTTGAGCAGAAAAAGCAAGTTATCCATATTACCCATAGGTAGATATAATCAGGTATAAACATAGATAGATATAACCACAGTGGTTGCAGACTTCTCTCCATAAGAGCCATCAATGGTGAAAGAAAATGGGTCTTTGTCTATAAAGTTCTGAGGGAAAGAAATTATATAGCAATATGTATTTCAAAACATCATGTTGTACACCACAAATATATACAATTTTTGTTTGTCAATTAAAGAATGAATGAATAACAATTATATAGCAAGAATATTATATATATTTTAATCCATCAAATCAATGAAAAACATTTTTAAATGCTTTATTTCTAATTTAGATAATTAGCAATTATAAGATATAAGCCTTGAGTGATTATAGGAGATGGCATAACACTTTACCTATGCAAATATTTATAGACATTTTGAAAGAAACTGTGAGGTGTTAGTAATTGTCTATTATCAGATAACTTTTAGTCAAATGAGGGGAATAAATATTAAAATAAAATATACTCCTAAAAACCTGGTGATTTAAGAAAGGTAAAAGTTGTTACATTTGGGTTGTCTGACACTTCTTTAATCAGTGCCACAGTGATGACTTTTAAGGGTAGTGATGAAGAATGAGGGAAACGTAGTTGTAGTGATGGAGAGAGACAGTTCAAGCAGGGGGAACATAAGAAAAGGCATGAAGATGGAAGTTGTCTGGTGCACTCTGGATAGCGTAAGTCATGTTAGGGTGGTGTAGGTGGCTAGGACAAGTAATGATAGAAGAGTGGGTTGACACACATTTGTGAAAGACCTTGTGCATCTCCTGTGTTTTATCCACTAAGCAG
>NW_012149352.1:760553-761478 GCF_000956105.1 Propithecus coquereli
GATAATAATTAAAAATTTGGAGTATGAGTAGAAGAGTATTATTCTTTGCTGAAATATTACTGATTTATCAAATGGAAATTTAAAAGAACTCTATTACAAATAGATTAAACAAATTATCACCTTATAATCCACATGTGAGAGTATCAATTTTAAATTTCAGCCAGGCCATATTTTGCAGGCCAGTTAGGAAGCAATCATATCTGAAGAATAACGAATACTGTAGAAGACTCAGTTGTGTATTTTTTGATTAACTAGGTTTTCTCTAGCATTCCCGCTAAATATGGTTATCATTAAAGATCATTTATTTCTTCACTAGGTGGTATTGGAATCTATTTAAGCAACTGTGATATGGATTTAGATTCCACTGAACTGTCACACTGATTCAAATGTCTTGCTTGGTCTTATTTGGAGCCTGCTCAAAATGAAGACTGAATGTGAAAATATTCTAAATGGAAAACCACTGTCTTGGAAGTATTATGAATTTTCTTGTTATGTTCTCCCTAAAATTAACCCTTGGCTCAAGGGGTACAGGGGAACAGTATCGCTTCAAGTTTATTTAGATCTGTGGATTCAATAGGGTGATATAGCAACTTATTTCAAAAGTAAAAATATCATCTGCAAAGATCAACCCTATTCCCTTGCCAAACAAAATTCCATTAACTAACTTAAATTGGACTTAGTAACAATCACATAAACTAATTAGCTTCAATTTATAACTCCATTAGGAGTACTATTCATCACGGCATTTCCAGATAGGGGTGTGCATCTTCGGACTTTCAACAAATTAAATAAATATAACCTGGGGTGCTAATTATACGACGATGATGCAGATACTGCAAGATTACTTCCCTTAATACAGATAGAATTTTTGTAAAATGGATGTTTTTTTCAGAAAATGTCCTTGCTCCAAACTGTGTATTTTCTC
>NW_012149352.1:761858-773654 GCF_000956105.1 Propithecus coquereli
GCTAAGTTCCAGAAATCAAAAAAAATTCACTGATACTAAACATCATATTCTGTAAGTATTGTGGTTTTCTGAATTCTGCTCTAGTGAATAAAGCATTGTGAAAGATTAGCTGCTTTTTGTTCTGTTTTGTTTTGTCATGCCTGAGAATATCAACTAAATTAATCATTTTCAAATTCTCTAAAAATGGACAAGTTTTTTTTTCTTGATTTGATAGCTAACATAGTATGTTGAAAAGAACATTGATAAAATCTCAGAACATAATTATTAGCTATGTAATCTTGGCTATGAAAGTTAAATTCTGGGACTGTGAGTTTTCTTATCCGTGAAAAGGAAGACTACTAAATAGTACTCATGATTATGGTAAACATTAAATGAGTTAATGTATAGAAAGGGTCACAAAGGCATATTATATGTATAGAGTAAACATTAATCAGTTACATTTCTCCTTTCTTTGTCATCGGTCTTTGAACCAAGAACCCTGATTTGTTTTTATGATTTAAGTTCAAAGTATTATCTTCTACAGGCACGTAAGCAATTAGGGCCCTTATCTGTACTACGTCTCATGTTTTTTCCAGCACTGAAACCTGTGAGATAAATATTATGTAAAGTTTTTGTCAAGAGCATCATAGGGTGCAGTGGAGTGAAATCATCCAACACTTCCACCCAAATGGTTCTAAAATCTGATCTGCAGAATGTCTGAGAATAAACACATCACTCCCTGGAGTTGTACTCAGGCAAACTTTACTTTCCTTTTGTCCATTGTACCGTGGACAGTGTTCTTCATACATGGCAAATTCACACACCCAAATGAAACTCTTATGTGACCCACATGCACAGACTTAATCAGGTCAACTTGATCTCTGGCTGAAGCTTGTGCATCCCAAATGCTGCAATTTAGTTTCTTTGGGAAACAGTTACTTTGGAAAAGGTCTCATCCAGAAGCTAATTAAGAAATGGCAGGACTTCCATTTTTCGTTTACGTTTCTTTCCCCTTACTTCCTTTAAAGAGTCTGGAAAGTGATAAGCCAAACATGAAATGGCAAGTAGTAGGAAGTGAGTTTGATTGTTATTCTTAATTTTCTCAAATCCTCTCTATAATTTAGAGTAACGGATAATAATTAAAAATTTGGAGTATGAGTAGAAGAGTATTATTCTTTGCTGAAATATTACTGATTTATCAAATGGAAATTTAAAAGAACTCTATTACAAATAGATTAAACAAATTATCACCTTATAATCCACATGTGAGAGTATCAATTTTAAATTTCAGCCAGGCCATATTTTGCAGGCCAGTTAGGAAGCAATCATATCTGAAGAATAACGAATACTGTAGAAGACTCAGTTGTGTATTTTTTGATTAACTAGGTTTTCTCTAGCATTCCCGCTAAATATGGTTATCATTAAAGATCATTTATTTCTTCACTAGGTGGTATTGGAATCTATTTAAGCAACTGTGATATGGATTTAGATTCCACTGAACTGTCACACTGATTCAAATGTCTTGCTTGGTCTTATTTGGAGCCTGCTCAAAATGAAGACTGAATGTGAAAATATTCTAAATGGAAAACCACTGTCTTGGAAGTATTATGAATTTTCTTGTTACGTTCTCCCTAAAATTAACCCTTGGCTCAAGGGGTACAGGGGAACAGTATTGCTTCAAGTTTATTTAGATCTGTGGATTCAATAGGGTGATATAGCAACTTATTTCAAAAGTAAAAATATCATCTGCAAAGATCAACCCTATTCCCTTGCCAAACAAAATTCCATTAACTAACTTAAATTGGACTTAGTAACAATCACATAAACTAATTAGCTTCAATTTATAACTCCATTAGGAGTACTATTCATCACGGCATTTCCAGATAGGGGTGTGCATCTTCGGACTTTCAACAAATTAAATAAATATAACCTGGGGTGCTAATTATACGACGATGATGCAGATACTGCAAGATTACTTCCCTTAATACAGATAGAATTTTTGTAAAATGGATGTTTTTTTCAGAAAATGTCCTTGCTCCAAACTGTGTATTTTCTCGTTTTATATTTGAAATGAGTATGTGTTTCTAATATATAATTGGATCTATAGTATTCTGTGAGCTTTGTTGCTAATTATTCCTTTCCATGGAAATCCAGATAACATTTATGTTTGTATTTCTCTGCAAAGTACATGGCTTTCCGAATGCTCTATTCTTGTGTAGTTTTATAATTCATTGTGATTCATAGAGGAAAATTAGGTGACCCCATAGCTCATGCCCTAATCCTGGAATTCTGCCAGTATTAATATCCCAGAACTTGGTTCTGGGCCCTTATTATTTTTCCCTTTTCAAAATTTCTATGACATTTCCCTGAATGATCTTGTACTCATAGTACTATGCGTTTATGCCTCCCAAATCCATAACTACAGCCACTACCTCTTCCAGAAACTCCTAATTGACATCTCTAATTTGATATAGTTAAAATGAAACTCTCAGTTCTGCTCATCCAGGGAACCAACAGTGAAGCCAGATGACCTGAGTTAGTAGCCCAAATCAGAAAAACATCTGGCACTAAATAAACTCTCCATACATGCAAATCATTTGGTACCATTATTGAGGAGCTGTGACGTCTAATGCAAACTTCCAGGTTCTCTTCAGTAAGAACCTGGTGAAAAACTACAGACAGTTATAACTAAAAATAGCTCCCTAGTGATACTTAAAATATCTCTCTTTACTGCTAGTTCTCAGATTTCTTTCAAGTTGTCCTGTTTTTCCTTTCCCATCATTTTGTCTGGATGCCACTTCCTTGTTCCACACCCTTGTTACTACTCTCAATTTCTTATTCCCTGTCTGCATTTACCTAAGTCCAGAGCCATACCACTGACTAATTTTATAATAAAGTTTTATTGAATATAGTTACATCCTTTCATTTGCGTTGCATCTGTGGCTATATTCACACCACAAAGGCAGAGTTGAGTAGCTTGAAAACATACAGCCAACAAATCTAACATGTTTGTTACCTGTCCCTTTACAGAAAAAATTTACTAGCCCCTGCTCTGGAAATTTCTGTACTCACTAGAAACTGTATCATAACAGTTGGCATCATAGTTTCAAAAAAATATCAGTTTACTTTCAAAGAAACACGTTATTATAATTGAATGTCAATTCCTCAAATTTGTATTGCTTTTGTAATTTGATTTTTAAAGTCTTTTGATTCTACAGTTGTATAACTATAAACATGAGGAGTTTATGTATTTTTGTTTGAAAATGCAAGTATTGTAAATAATTTAAGAAGATACTAGAAATACAGGATCATTTGCTTTTCTTTAACAGAGTCCTATGCCCTTAAGTTTGACAAACCCTACACTAGCTAATTATCTAAAAATTCTGGCCTTTGTGGCTATAAGCTGGCACTGGGCTTCATCTCTACTCTGGCTGTATAGCAGCTATTCCAACTATTTGAGATGAAGGACTGGTTTGTATTCCCCCCATTACACCAAGTTAATATTCTTTGAAAAATAAATAAAATCATTATTAGTAAAATGGTCACAAATTTGGATGTTGCAATGATGTCAAATTGCTACAAAGGTTTCTAAATATATACCCTCAATTTCTGTACTCACCTCATGGTGGAACAGTAAAAACAGTAAGTGGATGAGCACCAGTTGGTGAGCCACAGTAGCAACGCACTGCAGTTTCTATATGAGATATGGAAGTCATCGAAAAGAGAAGAGGGGGAGCGCTTGTCCCTAAATTTAAGGATTATCTGGATTTCTAGAGTGAATTGAAGAAGGAATAAATTCCTCCCTGCTCCTTATAGAAAAGCCTTAGGACCCTAAATCTGCAGTGCATAGAGTCTAGGTTTAAGGGCTAAGGGCCATGTCTCTTTAGCAATGCTTCTAAAAACATATCTGCTGACTATACATTTATTTATTCATCTTTGAATTTAACAAATAGTTATTAAATAGATAAGATGTTCCAGAAACTTCTCTAGTTACTTAGAGCCTTGAACAAGACAAAAATCCTTGTTCTCATATAGTATATATCATAGTAAGGGAAAATGGAGAATAAACATATATACAAGAAAGGAAAAATTGATAATGGTGATTTACGTTACGCAGTGAATTAAAATAGTGTGATTCGATAGATCGTGACAGAGCTTTTATTTGGAAAACCAAGGAAGCCCTCACTGAAAAGTTGCCCTTTAGGCTGAAATGTGAATGCCAAGAAGGAAGCAGCCATGATTAGGCAAAAGCATTCCAGAGGAAGTGGAAAGTTCTCAGTGTGGTAATAACTTTGAGGAGTTAGAAGAGCAGAAGAAAGGCCTTTGTGGCTGAATTGTTACAGGGAACAAGGAGAGTGGTAAAAGTAAAATCATAGAGGTAATCCAGAGACAGATAAAATGGAGTTCTATATGCCAGTAAAAGAAAATTGGATTTTACAAAATATTCAATGAAGACATTTTTATGAGATTTGAATAGTCTGACATATTTTAAAAATATCAACCTAATACCTCTGTGGAGAAGAGTTAGCTAGTTGACCCAAGTGAAAGCAACACATACCAGAGAAGCCTAGGACTTCAGTGGTGATATTGATAATGGAAAAAAATAGAGAGAGAGATATTTTGGATGTGGTTTAGGGGTAGATCTACTCATTGAGCATGTGAGAAAGAAGGAGAGATGAGGGGGGTTTTTATTTTATTTTTTATTTGTACAAATGTATGGGGTACCTGTGAAATTTTGTTGCATGTATGTAATACATAGTGATCAAGTGCCAGTACTTAGAGTGTCCATCTTCTGAATACAATGCATTTTTAACTACAGTCACTATACTTACTTTTCTATCATGTGTTAAATTTATTCCTCTAATTAACTGTATATTTGTGCCCTTTAACCCACTTATCCTTGTCCTCCTCTCTCCCCCGCATGCCATTCATCCTTCCCAGTTTCTATTCTCTTTCTACTCTCTAGTTCCATGTGATCCTATTTTTTAGCTCCCACATATAAGTGAGAAGACTCCATATTTCCTTTTTGTGCCTGGCTCATTTCACTAGAGATAATCCAGGTCCATCCATGCAGCTGCAGATGGCACAATCCCACAATTTTTTCATGTCGAAATATCATTCCATTGTGAATATATGCCACATTTTCTTCCATTGATGGACATTTAGGTTGAATCTACGTTTGTTATTGTGAGTAGTGCTGCAATAAGCATGCAAGTGCAGATATCTTTTTAATATATTGATTCATTTTCCTTTGAGTAAATATGTAGTAGTGGGGTTGCTGAATTGAATGATTCTATTTTTAGCTTTTTGAGAAATCTCCATATTGTTTTCTGTAGTGGCTGTGCTAGTTTACATTCCAACCAACAGTGTATAAGAGTTCTCTTTTCTCTACAACCTTGCCAACATCTGTTATTTATGATGTTTTAATTAATAGCCATTCTGACTGGGGTAGGGTGATGTCTTATTATGGGTTTGATTTACATTTCTTTGATGATTAGTGATGTTGAGCATTTTTTTGTATACCTGTTGGCTATTTATATGTCTTCTTTTGAGAAGTATCTTTTCATGTTTATTGCCTACTTTTTAATAGGATTATATGATTGATTTTCCTGTTGAGTTTTTTGCATTCCTTGTATATTTTGGATATTAGGCACCTGTCAGAAGAATAATTTGCAAATATTTTTCCTCATTCAATAGGTTGCATCTTCAATTCATTGATTGTTTCTTTTGCTGTGCTGAAGCTTTTCAATTTCATTAAATTCCATTTGTTTATTATTTTTGTTTTTACTAACTATGCTTTTGAGGACTTAGTCATAAATTTTTTGCCTCAATGAATGTGCTTAAGTGTTTTCCTGATGTTTTCTTCTAGTAGTTTCATAGTTTGAGGTCTTATATTTAAGTCTTTAGTGCACTTGGAGTTGATTTTTGTATATGGTGAGATATTTTTGTATATGGAGAGAGAGAAGCATTCTTCTGCATGTGTCTATCCAATTTTCCCAGTACCATTTATTGAAGAGAGTGTCCTTTCCCCAATGTAAGTTGTTGTTGGCTTTGTCAAAAATCAGTTGACTGTAAATACATGGTTTTATTGCTGGGTCTTCTGTTCCATTGGTCTATGTGCATATTTTGATACCAATACCATGTTGTTTTGGTCACTATAGCCTTGTAATATATTTTGAAGTCAATTGATGTGATGCTTCCAGCTTTGTTCTTTTTGCTTGGGATCTCTTGCTATCTGCCCCTTCTTTGGTTCTATATGAATTTCAGGATTGTTTTTTTTCTAAATCTATGAGGGATAGCCTTGGCATTTTTATAGGAATTGCAGTAACTGTAGATTGTGTCTGTACAGTCATTTTAACAATATTGATACTTCTAATCCATGAACAAGGGATATTTCCATTTATTTGTATCCTATTCAATTTCCTTCATCAGTATTATGTAGCTTTCCTTGTAGAGATCTTTCACCTCCTTGGTTAAATTAATTCCTAATTTTTTTTAGCTATTGCAAATGGGATAGCCTTCTTGATTTCTTTCTCAGCTAGATCATTATTGTTATGTAGAAATGCTACTGATTTTTGCACATTTATTTTGCAACCTGCAACTTGCTGAATTTATTTATCAAATCTAAGAAACTTCTGGTGGAGTCTTTAGGTAATTCTAGATATTAGATCATATCATCAGCAAAGAGCAACAATTTTACTTCCCTATTTCCAGTTTAGATGCCTTTTATTTCTTTCTCTTGCCCTATTACTCTGGCTAGGATTGCCAATACTATTAATATGTTGAATAGGGGTGGTGAAAGTGGTTATGCTTGTCTTATAGCAGTTGTTAGAAGAAAGACTTTCAACTTTTCCCTATTCAGTATGATGTTAAATGTTAGTTTGTCATACATGGCCTTTATTATTTTGAGGTATGTGATGTATCACATTTATCAATGTGCATACATTGAACCATCCTTGCATCCCTAGTATAAATCTCACTTGATCATGATATATTATCTTTTTAATATGCTGTTGGATTTAGTTTGAAAGTATTTCATTGAGGATTTTTTGCATATGTGTTTATCAAGGATATCGGCCTGAAGTTTGCTATTTTTTTGTGTCCTTTTTTAGTTTTGATATCAGAGTGAGGCATACATAGAATGAATTAGGGACAACTCTCTCCTCTTCAAGTTTTTGGGAATAAACTTGAAGTTTCATGAGATTCATGAGATTTTGCAACAGTTCTTCTTTGCATGTTTCATAGAATTTAGCTGTGAATCCATCCAGTCTTGGGCTTTTCTTTGTTGAGAGACTTTTTTTTATTACTGGTTCTACCTTGCTAGTCATTATTGGTCTATTTAGGTTTTCTTTCTTCTTGATAAGGTCATAGTAACTTGTATGTTGCATTAATTTATCCATTTTTCTAGGTTTTCCTGTTTGTCAGTGTACGGTAGTTCATAATAGTCACTGATGATCTTTTGTATTTCTATGGTATCAATTGTAATATCTCCATTTTCATTTCCGATTTTGTTTATCTGGATTTTCTCTCTTCCTTTCTTGGTTAATCTAGCTAGAATAAACAACTTTTCATTTTTTTGATCCTTTGTATTATTTTAGTAGTATCCATTTCATTTAGTTGTGTTGTTATCTTTTTTATTTCTTTTCTTATGCTAAATTTTGGTTTGGTTTGTTTTCACTTTTCTAGTTCCTTGAGGTGTACTATTAAATTGTTAATTTGTAATCTTTCTATTTTTTGATGTAGACAATTATTGCTACAAATATCTCTGTTAGCACTGTGTGCTAAATCTCACAGGTTGTGGTATGTCGTGTTTCCATTTTCATTTGTTTCAATAAATTCTATGATTTCCCTCTTAATTTCATCATTCTCCCAATGATCATTCAGGAGCCTGTTGTTTGATTTCCATGTATCTGTATAGTTTCCAGAGTTCTTGGTATTGAGTTCTAGTTTATTTCCATTGTGGCCTGAGAAGATAATTGATATGATTTTTTTTTTTAATTTGTTGAGCATTGTTTTGTGGCCTAACATATAGTCTATCCTGGAGAATGTTCCAAGTACTGTTGAACAGAATGTGTATTCTGAAGTTGTTGGATAGAAAGTTCTGTTAAGTGTCTGTTAGGCCCAGTTGAATTCAATGTTTCTTTGTTGATATGATTTTCAATCTAGATGATCTGTCTAATGCTGAGAGTGGGGTGTTGAAGTTCCCCACTATTATTGTATTGGACTCTAACTCTATCTTTAGATCTATTAATATTTACTTTATGTATCTCGATGTTCCAGTGTTGGGTGTATGTGTATTAATATTATTGTATTCTCTTTCTGGATTGATTCCTTCATCATGAAATAATGGCCTTCTTTGCCTTTTTTTAGTCTATTTGACTTAAAGTTTGTTTTATTTGATATAAGTATTCTATTGTTGCTCGATTTTGGTTTTCATTTGTGAGGAATATCTTTTTCTATCCCTTTATTTTTGTTCTTTATGTTTCTTTACTGGTATGAAGAGTTTCTAGTAAGCAGCATACTGTTAGATCATTTCTAAAAATCCATTCAGCTATTCTATATTTTTTAAGTGTACAATTTAATCTGTTTGTGTTTAAGATTATTTTTGATATGTGAGACTTTGTTCCTTTTATATCATCAACTGTTTTCTGGTGCTTTATATATTCTTTCTTTCTTTTTTTCTTTTTCTCTTATTGTTTGTCATTGTGTTTTGATGGATTTCTATAGTGGTAACATTTGAGTTCTTTGCTTTCTTTCTTTGTGTAATTGTGTTACCCATAATTTCATACTTTCATGTGTTTTTATGATGTTGAATGGCCTTTCATTTCTAAGTTTAGAACTCCTTTAAGCATTTCTTATAAGGCTGATCTAGGGGTAAATAATTCCCTCAGTATTTTCTTATCTGGAAAAGACAAGCATTCATTTATGAAGTTTAACTACCCTGTTTAGAGTGTTTTTGGTCGACAGTTCTTTTCTTTCAGCATTTTGAATATATCAACCCATTCCTTTCTGACCTCTAAGGTTTCTGCTGAGATATCTGATGTTAGTCTGGTAGGGTTGAACAGGGACTTATTTTTACTGTTCTTAGGATTTGCTCTTTGTCTTTGACTTTAGAGAGTCTGATTATAATGTGCCATGGAGATGACCATTTTCCATTGTATCTGCCTAGGGTTCATTGAGCCCTCCTATATCTGAATATCTGTTCTCTTGCTAGACTTGGGAAGTATCCATCTATTATTTCATTAAATAGATTTTGCAATCCTTTAATTTCTTCTTTGACCTCTGAGATTTGTATATTTTGTCAATTTATGTTGTTCCAAATATCATGAGGTCTTTGCACATTTTTTAAGTTATTCGTTCTTTATTTTTGTCAGACTGGATTATTTCAAAAACCTGTTTTCATGGTCTGAGTTCTTTTTTCTCTGCTTGATATAGTCTATTGTCAAAGCTTTCAAGTGTATTTTGTATTTCCTTCAATCAATTCTTCAGTTCTTGAATTTCTTTTTTTTTGTTGTTTGTTTGTTTTTACAAATATCTATCACTTTGGTAAATTTTTTATTCATAGTCAGAATTTTTTATTTCCGTATATTGTTTTTCAAAATTCTCTTGTATGTTTCTATGCTTATATAAAATCAGAATTTTCAATTTTTGATCCAGGATTTTATTAATTTCTTTTTTATTGTTATCATTGCTGGAGAATTGTAATCTTTGGTGGCGTTATATTTCCTTGCTTTTTTATATTTCTTATATTTTCATGTTGGCATATGTTGTAATAGTTGCTTCTTCCAATTTTTTGAAATTGCTTTCATAGGGGAGAATTTTTCCGTGAAGTTGTACATATGTTGTTGGTTGACTATTTCACTTTGGCTTTGATTTGAGGTGCCTGCTGTAGTGTGATCTCTGTATGATTTCTTCAGCAGTACACAGCATCAGTAGTATCAGCGATTGATTTCCTTGGTGGCTTAGGGTATAGTTATTACTGGAGGCTGTGCTGAAGTTTTTCTGGGGACTAGGATGCCAGGTAGACCAGGGTTCAGGACCCAGTGGTAGCAGTGGTGGTCTGAGTGTGCCTGTTCTTGGGCCTCAGAGCAGCTTTCACTGGTATTAATGGGTCCTGGAAGGCTGATTCTTGGGATTCCAAGTGGCTTGCTTGGAGGCTGGTAGTAGCAGCCTAAGGCTGGGTGTGTGGGCTATTTCTCAGGTCCTAGGCAGCTGGTGTGATGTTGGTGAAGAAAGTAGTGGTGGTAGAGTAACTCATTGGAACCCAAGGAGTTGTGCTGGTGTTGGTGGCAGCTGACACAGGTTGGGCAGGCCAGTATCCTGGTTCACTGGTTGTATAGGCAGGTATATGTCAGCTGTGGTGGTGGCAGTAGTCTGGGTTGATTCAACCTCAGATCACAGCAGAAATGGTCACATGCCAAAGGTGGTGCACTTGGCTAGACAATTTCCAGGCCCCTAGATGACATGCTCCAGCAGTAAGGGGATGGAACCAGGTAAGCAGACTTGTCCTCAGTCCCTCTGGTGGTTGCTCAGGTATGGACTATGGTGGCTGTGCTGTATGCCAGCCACTAGTGAGAGTGAGGTCTCTCTTAGCTGGAGCAGCATGGGCAAGTAGCTATGTGTAGTGCAATCTCGCCCGTCTTGGTCTCATAGCAATCTGTATCAGTGGCCCTGGGATTTGTCCTAGGGATGTGTAGAAGTGCCTGGTCTTTCCTCCTCCTCTTTGGCCTGACAGTGGCTGTCCCATTGTCAGTCCCAGCCCCTCCTGAGAGCAGGATGCAGACCTAGGTAGCTAAAGTCTCAGAATCAACAATAGTTTAATAAAATAATTCTATTGCTCTGCTTAAAGAATAATCAAACCATTAACATATCCAAATAGAAATGAGTTGGTAAATAGGCAGGATAGTTCTTTTTTAATGTGTACTACTCACAAATCGGTCACTGAAACAACTGAATTCTCAATACCTATGTGAAGTAGCAACTCACTAGTACTTCCACTCTACAAAGATGAAAATACTGCCACAACAGAGGCAAATTATACCAGTTAAAAATGATGGATTCTATGTAATACACTGTCCAAAGGCATTTTTCCTGAGCACTTTGATATTTGTTATTTGTCTCAATTCTTCTCATTTTTAATTTCTTAATTGTGTCCTTATTCTATGACTCCTAAAAACTGGGTCATGTGCTTTCATTTTACCACTATAACAATAACTTAATTGACAACTGTAGCTTATATTTACTGAAAACTACAGCAGATATCTCTGGCACCCGTATGAAATCCTGGTGGCTGCCTCTGAATATAGCTGCAGCAGGAAAAAAACATTGTTTCCTGGGAGCTCTGACTCATAGGGCCTTGACAGCATTTACCTGAAGCATATAACCTACATCTTTTTGCTTTCTGCCTTGGAGATTCTCCTTAAAGATGCCTACTTTGCCTGCTCAGTTCACTAAAACCATATCCTCAAGTTAGCTGGAATTGTGAAGGGTAAGTCCCAAATCTTAACCAATGGAGAATGGAAATTTGTGAGTGAATGATCCAGCCTTTTGCACATTAGGTCATCCCTTCTTGGGGCCATTCTGTAGTTTCCCTAGGCATTTCCACCCAGAATCTCAGCCAACTCAAGTCCCTGTTGACACAGTGGCCGATTTTATAATGCATCATTGCCTTAGATTTTCTTCCTTCTGCCTTATCATCTCATTCTCCCTGCTTCCTGCATTTTCCCCTCTAGATCCACTTTCCATATGAGCTACATGAATATAAGTTGTTGCTTGCGAACAATGCAAAATAAGACTATTAACTATATATGATAAATA
>NW_012149352.1:775319-777311 GCF_000956105.1 Propithecus coquereli
AAATAAATAAAAAATAAAATTCAATTTAAGATATGAGTTATGCTAGTTTATTATACTGACTTAACAATGTCAAGATACAATATTTAGAAACCCTAATGAGTGATACAATACATATGCATAGTTTCTCTCCCCCTGAAAATAATAAAAAAATGAGCACTGTGGTATTTACATTATTTACGTATTTCCTGATGATTAACTTAAACATGCACAGTGTTCTATGTATTTAAGGATAAGAAATCATATGTTTTTTTTTTTTTTAATTTCCATGAACAAAATAAGTTTCTCACCACAAATTAGTAGCTAGGAGAAGCTACAATATATCGAGTCTTTACTATGAATTAAGTGCTTTTCATGCATGTGGCAGGAATTGTGGACTGGTTAAACCAACACCCAACACTCCTAAATTCATTTTCCTTTCTCCACCATTGATGCTAGAAATGTAAACATATTCCAACTTTCCATTGCAGAATGACCATGTGACAGAACATAATTCTGTCCAATTCTGTCCACCTAAGTGGACATCTATTAGTGGGGAGCTTCCAGAAAGGTTTTTCCTATTCCTGATGAAAGGGATAGAGGAAGCTGCCATGATCCACCATCCCCCCTTTTTTTGTTTTGAGTATGGATTTGATGCCTGGTACTGTGGCAGCCATATAGTGGCCATGAGGAAATGCCCAAGAGTATCTCATTTGTTTTCATCAAAAGAATAGTTATAAAATGATTCTTATAAATTTAAGACAGTATGAGGCACTGAAGGGAACATAATAAGAGATAGCATGACTCCTGTGGTAAAAGCACTCATAATGTGATTGTAGAAGTATAAAAAGAGAATAGGAAGGAGATTATGGTCAAAATTGTACAATCATTGGGTACCATAATAGCTTCAAAGGCAGTAATATGACAAAAAGAAGATGTAGAGATCTTCCAAGTGCAAGGCACAGAGAGCTGGTATCATGATCTTGGAGTCCACTGACAGATGTGTTGATTTGGGGAAACATCTTTCCCATCATTACCCTCTCCTCCTCAAGAAGAGATCTTTGCTTCTTATTCCACCACCCAAGGAACAGCCCAAACAGACAGACTGTGCATTCCAGATCAATATCATGGAGGCATAAAAAGAGGGAGGGACTCTGAATTCAAGAAATGAATAACACTCTTATTCCCTCCAATTGCTAAAAGCTCATAGAGGAACAATATTTTCATCCAAATTGTCTGGCTTTCATTGTACATATTAGAGCCAGACATGTAGTAAACCAGATGCAGTTTGAGACTTGTGGAATTTATTTCTCAGCCAAGCAAGAAGCTGAATTAATAGACTTTTACTTTTACTTTTATTGAAATGAGAAAGCTGAAGATTTTCCAGCATATTCCTACCAGATGGCATGCTCCATTGCCTACAATTTTGCTCCCTGCTGTGGATTGCCTACAACTTGGTCTCCCCACAGGTGAAGAGGAAAAACATGTAACTACCTATTTGTATGGTAATCAAAGCAGGAGAAATAGGAAAGATCAATCTGCTTACCTCCAGCTGCAGTTCACCTCGACCTAACTGTGCAATTATTTCAGACTCTGGTAAAATAAGACATGTGTCTTCTTAAAATTTAAAAGCAGGGAGTATGAATGGTTATGACAAATAAAGTGAATGGATGTTTAATGGCTAATGACCTAAATGTGACAAAATGAGTTGATGTTTATGAGGCCTCTGAGTGACAATAGAAAAGAAGGGCTTACTCTGTTAATCAAAACCAACTGAGAAAAATTCTTTGCTTTAAAGACATTGTTTAAATTGTAAGCAGCAATTTGATACTCATATTTGCAGATGAGATTGCTTAAAATTTGGGGTGTTTTACAAAAAAAGTTACAAATAACAGTAGAATCAGAGAAGAGCTTTACTGAAAGTTATATTTTGGTCAGTTTAGAATAAAATCTTGCAGTTTACAATTTAAACAAAAGTGGTCCAGGAAAGTGAGGATTTAACAGTAAGTTAGAAAA
>NW_012149352.1:778738-779501 GCF_000956105.1 Propithecus coquereli
AAAGCTACCTCAACCAATGCTAGCTCTGTATTTATTTTACCTTGTGTTCTCTAAATAAAGTCTATAATGGCAAAGTGATAAAACTTTTAAAGTATTCTTTTCTTTTTGACATACATCATGACTTTCTCTTACGGGCCAACTAAAGACAGAAGATACATACTATGCGTTCATGCTATTGTACTCCCCAGTCAAAGGCTCCAATTATTCCCTTTCTTCACAGTTCCTCCCATCCCATGCTCCCCACTCAGTACACCTTGTATCCAAGTGTATACTCCTCCTGTGAACTTTGACTATTTACTTCTCTGACCCACCACAAGAGTGACAACTAACCTCAGTTGAATGAAACAACGATAAAAGAAAATCTTTCAAAAAGGAAAAAAAAAAAAAAAGAGAGTAGATATGAGTGCACCCAATCTTTTGTATATCAAATATGATGAAAACCACCTTGTGAAACATTCTGAATGATCTACACTGTTCTAGAATTGTGCAATGACGTTTCCTCCCTTTGGCTTTCTCAATTAACAGACGGAAAATCTCTTACTCTCCCACATGCTTGGCTATTAAACTTCCAATACACTGCCAAAAAAATCTTGTCAAACAAATAACCAGACATACCACAGAAAGCAAATTCTAGAATGGTGAAGTAAAATCTAATCATGCTAACAGGTATAACGTTAGAATTGTAATATTGAAAGTTTTTGTGGAATATTCCATGGTTAGCAAGCCTTAAGTAGTTTGAGTTATTTAAATATTTTTCCTGAAT
>NW_012149352.1:790171-790863 GCF_000956105.1 Propithecus coquereli
TTTACTAAACATGGAAATGCCATAGTTAGGAGAATAAAGAATCATAAATGAGAATTCGTGTGCATCTTCATGTATTATTTTACGATTGTTAATATTACCCCATAAGAAATTTCATCACCTGGAATTTAAAATATGATGGTAGTTGAATAGCCACATAAAGGTTAAGACATACTAATTTGAATTCCCCTCAATGATATATACTCCCTTGAACCTGTTCTGCTATAATTTAAAGTGAATTCGGCATCTAAACTGCTACCTGACAAGCAACTGTGCTGGTGTGCTTTGGAGCTTGAAATGCAGGTAGCTCAAGTTGCCAAAAATGCTTTTAAAAGAAAGGGTAAAAATAAAATGTGGTTGAATAGATTATGTGCAATATATAATTTCTAGATGCAGTTATGCAAGTTATATAAATATTTTAATAGTGTGTCCACCTCCTATAAGGAGTATGGAGAGAAAGTAGCTAATTTCCATAGAGCAAACTTAACCTCAAAAACCCCCTACCTTCTTATGTTAACTATATATTAGATTCTCATGACCAGTTTTTAAAACTTCTGTCTTTTATTTTTAATATGTCCCTTTCTGATAAACACTATGCTGTTAATAAACAATTTTCCTTGAAGAAAACTTGCTAGAAAAATTGTATGATGGGAAGACCTGAGGTGGCCCCGTGATTTCCACCTTCTGGTACTTAT
>NW_012149352.1:790913-793117 GCF_000956105.1 Propithecus coquereli
TCTTACGAAAACAACTTTCTGACATTTCAGTAATGTAATGCTTTTAGAAAATATAGGATATAAAATGAAAAGTTTCTTTAATTTTTTTGAAAAATAACTAAAATTAAATGATTACCTTCCGCTAATTGCTTTCATTGTTTCAGGATTATCGGTCTGTGACAAAGCAAGCTCAACATTTTTATCAACATTACTTCTTAGCCTCTCACAAACTGTGTTGGATATAGTTGCCCTTCTCTCTAAGAGTGAACTTGAGACCAAAAATTGTTCTCACAAACCAGCCAGAAGCACCCTTGGTTTGGAGGGCTGTTATCATAGTGTAGATTACATCATCTGTTCTTCTTGGCTTGCCTTCACAGTGTCTAGGTGTTTTTGAAGTGTCTCTTTGGCTAGAGTTTCTTGTTTTACCTATTAAGTTACCTTCTTACCTGTGAGTATGCCACTGTCTTTCTGGGCTCCACCCAAGGAATTTGTATCCAAAGCCTTTTTGGCTGGTAAACAAGAAACCTGGGAGAGAATTGTTTCTGGCAAGAATCTACCAGCCTGGACAAAGGGAGCTGCCTAACTGGATTAAGAGCTTCTGCTTCTATAAGTATTTCAACAAAAGCGAATTATATAACCAATTATTTCAAAACATGTCAGTTTCTCTATTTTATATCATTACAAATAGCAAAGTATATGTCAAGAAAGTATCAAGATATTTAGTCTAGTGTAGCATTAGATGAGCATGTCTGGACATAAAATATGAATTCAAATTTTGACTCCATCATTAGTTGTGAGAATGTGGGCAAGTAATGTGACATATCTGTTATACTTTTACTTTATCTGTAAAATGGGTCAATCAGAAGCCTCAAAACAGAGTTGTAATACAGACACAAGGAATTGATGCCTTTCTACTATCTAAATAGGTACTCAATAAATGTTGGCTCTTATTTCAATAGATATTCATCTTGAAGGAAAGTATAAAGAGGCAGAATTTATATTCATTGGCTCCAGAACAGATAAAGTTATACTTTTCAGCAGTGATTAACCAAACTTTTTGAAAATGGTTCACTGTAACATGAGTTCAGCCAGAGCTCATAGATGGAGTATCATGGACTGAATTGTTCCCCCACGCACATATTTACATGTTTAAGCCTTAATCCCCAATGTGATTATACTGGGGATAGGGACTTTAAAGAAGTAATAAGGTCAAGCGAGGTAATAGGAGTGGGGTCCTAAACCAATATGACTGGTGTCCTTAGAAGAAGAGGAAGAGAAACCAGAGATGGCTGTGCACAGAGAAAAGGCCATTGAAGACACAGCAAGAAGTCAGCTGTCTGCAATTAAGGAGAGAGGCTTCAGAAGAAACTAAACCTGCTACTACCTAGATCTTGAACTTCCATTCTCCAAAGTTGTGAGAAAACAAATGTGTTGTTTAAGCCACAGTCCATGGAATTTTGTTATGGCAGCCCTAGCAGACTAATAGATGAGGTCTCTGAGAAGTCAGATTAATAGCACATCTTTTTCTCGCCAAGGTTTGGAACCAATTTTAATGTAATACAAAGAAGTTAGCCTCTTCATTAAAACAAAGGTGGTGTACTCTAAGCTCTTTATACCATAAGTGTCATCTTGGAATGACACTCCCAAAGAAAGATTGAGTTTGCAGAGCAGACCCAAAATGCCAGGTTGACATCTCCTGGGCAGGAATAAGCAAGGGACCAAAGCCACTACCCATACCCACAGCACACTCAGAGTCTTCGATAGGTTTGTTCACCACACATGAGAAACATGGACTAATGGCTGACACTCACCAACCAGACCACTCTTAGCACCTCAATAAAGGCCTGGGGTGTTCAGTGAAGCTCCCACATTAATGAGTAGCAAGCGTTGGAAAAGGGCTTCCTGATTCACACTGGGGCGATCATACAAGGGCATCCAATGTGACTTTCTAATGGTATTTTCACAAAGTTGCTCCTCTTTTGCAGGGGAAGGGGAAATTTTTGCAATTCAAAATTTATTAAAATAAATGTTTTATCTAATTAATGGGCTAAAAGACATTTGAAATACAATGGTAGATCATGAGCTTCTAGATGTAAGCCTTTGTCCTTGATTGAAAGAAGGGCTTTAGAATCAGACATCTGAGGTTCAAATTCTAGCTTTACCCATCATTAATTGTGTCGCCTACAAGTTATTTAACCTCGCCCAACATGAGTTTTCTCATATAT
>NW_012149352.1:794622-796277 GCF_000956105.1 Propithecus coquereli
TTAATAAACAATTTTCCTTGAAGAAAACTTGCTAGAAAAATTGTATGATGGGAAGACCTGAGGTGGCCCCGTGATTTCCACCTTCTGGTACTTATAACCCTGCACTCGTAGTCCCCATCACTTGAGTGTGTACATGGCCTGTGACTTGCTTCTAATCTGTAGAATATGGCAAAGGTGAGGAGATGTATGTGAGTTTGTGCACATGATTACAACATATGAATTATAACACACATATTTCAAAGACTCCTTGACCTACCAGCTTTGAGAAAATTACGGGCTATTTTGGGAAGGCTCATATGGCAAGAAATTGATGGAGTTTCTGGCCCGCAGACAGCAAGAAATGAAGGCCCTCAGTCCACCAACTTGCTAGGAACTATGTGATGCCAATAGTGATATGAGCTTGCAAAAGTAAATCATCTTCCAGTTAAGCTCAGATGAGACTATAGCCCTTGCTAGCATATTGACTGCACTTTCTGGGAAGCTGAAGTAGAGTCCTGCTAAGGAAAACCAGTATTTCGAATCCACAGAAACTGTGAAATAATAAATGTATATAGTTTGAAGCCACAAAGGTTGCAATGATATTACAATGCAGCAATAGATAACTAATATATATCACACATGCATATGTTCTTGATTTCAGATTTTTCATCATCAGTTACTTATTGAATGCTTACCATATGCCAAGATTTATCCTAGAATAAATATATGATTGCTGGCCTCAAGAATGTTTATTCTTTTGGGAAAAAACAGATGTGTATAACTCAAAGAGCAAAGCACAATATCTCACAAGATTATTGTAATGAACAAATGAAATAATGTGCATAAAAATATTTAGTGGTATGCCTGACACACAGTAGTTGTTAATGTAATTAAAGAAAATGATTTTCTTTAAAATTAAACGTTGTGCTACTTGTTCTTTAGATAAAGGGTTAAGAGAGGGGAGCTTGCTGATAGCTGCGGAAATATAAAAGTCCTCATAGAAGGAGTGAGGCTTGAATGGACTTTGCCTGGTAAAAGTGGTGTTATAATAGTAGATAAACTTTTAAATCCTGGAGTCATAGAAAACCTGTTTCAGTATTAGAAGGAGGAGGAGGAGTAACAATTGCAGTAAAAATACTAGTTTTTATATGGTGAAGGAGAAAGAATAATTAATTGATTTTTTTGTTTATTTCAGCATATTATAGGGGTACAGATGTTTAGGTTTCGTATGTTGCCCTTGCCCACCCCCCAAGTCCAAACTTCAAATATGCCCATCCTTTGGGTGGTGCGCATCACACTCCTTGTGTATGCATATACCCGTCTCCTCCCCCCTCCCCCCCCCGACCAACATCCAATAGATGTTATTCTTATATGTGCACTTATGTGTTGATCAGTTAATACCAATTTGACGTTGAGTACATGTGGTGCTTGTCTTTCCATTCTTGGGATACCTCACTTAGTAGAATGAGTTCCAACTCTATCCAGGAGTATACAAGACGTGCTATATCACCGTTGTTTCTTAAAGCTGAATAGTACTCCATGGTATACATACACCACAGTTTATTAATCCACTCATGTATTGATGGACACTTGGGTTCTTTCCATATCTTTGCAATTGTGAATTGTGCTGCTATAAACATTCGGGTGCAAGTGTCTTTCTTATACAATATCATTTG
>NW_012149352.1:809805-830673 GCF_000956105.1 Propithecus coquereli
CTCTGTGTGACCATGCATACCTATTGCTTGGTTTCCACTTATAAATGAAAACATGCATTATTTGTTTTCCTTTCCTGGGTAACTTCACCTAGGATAATGGACACCAGTTGCATATAAGTTGCTGCGAAAAAAAAACCATTATTTCATTCTTTTTTATGGCTTAGTAGTATTTTATGGTGTGTATATATATACACACACACACCCCACATTTTCTTTACCCATTCATTGGTTGATGGGCACTTAGGTTGGTTCCCTATCTTTGCAATTGTCAATTGTGCTATCATAAGCATACAAGTTCAGGTGTCTTTTTTATCAAATGACTTATTTTCCTTTGGGTAAATCCCCAGTAGTGAGACTGCAGGATCAAATGATAGATCTACTTTTAGTTCTTTGAGAACTCTCCATACCATTTTCCATATAAGTAGTATTGATTTACATTATCACCAACAGTGTATAAGCATTCCCTTTTCACTGTCTCTGCTGTTTTTTGACGTTTTAATAATGACCATTCTGAGAGGATAAGGTGACATCTTGTTGTGATTTTAATTTATGTTTCCCTGATGATTCATGATATTGAGTATTTTTTCATGTTTCTTGGCCATTTGTTTCTCTTCTTTTGAAAAATATCTATTCATGTCTTTTGCCTACTTTTTAATGGGGTTATATGTTTCTTTCTTCCTGATTTTTTTGAGTTCCTTGTACATTCTGGATATTAGTCCTTTGTCAGATATATAGCGTGTTAATACTTTCTCCCATCCTATAGGTTGTCTGTTTACTCTGTTGCTTATTTCTTTTGCTGTGAGAGCTTTTTAGTTTAATTAAGTCCCATTTATTTAATTTTGTTTTTGTAGTATTTGCTTTTGGGGGGTTTTAGTCATAAATTCTTTGCATAGGCCAATGTGGATGATAGTTTTTCCTAGGTTTTCATCTAATGTGTGTAATGGCTTCAGTACTTACATCTAAGTCTTTAATCCCTTTTGAGTTTTGTATGTAAGTAACAGTTAGAGATCCAATTTCATTCTTCTGCGTGAGGCTATCCAATTTTCCCAGCACCATTGATTGAAGGAGATGTCCTTTCCCCAGTGTATGTTTTTGTTTACTTTGGCAAAGTTCAGTTGGTTGTATACATATTTGGCTTTATTTTCTCGGTTCTCTATTCTCTTATATGTGCTCAATTTATATCAGCATCATGATGTTTTGGTTATTAGCATTTTGTAGTACAATTTGAAGTCAGGTAATGTGATGCCTCCAGACTTCTTCTTTTTGCTTAAGTTTGATTTGAACTTATGTGCTTTTTTTTTCCAGTTCCATATGAATTTCAAGATTTTTTTTTAATTCTGTGAAAAATGTTATTGGTATTTTGATAGAAATTGCACTGAAACTGTTGGTTTCTTTGGGGAATATGGATATTTTAACAATATTAATTCTTTCAATTCATGAGCATGGGATTTTTTTTCCATTTGTTTGTGTCATCTACAATTTCTTTCATCAGTGTTTTGTAGTTATCCTTGAGATCTTTTACCTCCTTTGTTATGAATAGTCCTAGGTTTGTTTATTTGTTTTTTGCGGTTATTGTAAATGTGATAGAGTTCTTTGATTCTCAGCTTGGTTGGTATTATTGCATAGAAATAATACCGATTTGTGTATGTTGATTTTATAACTTGAGACCTTACTGAATCCATTGATCAATTCTAGGAATCTTTTGGAGGAGTCTTTAAGGTTTTCTAGATATAAAATCATATCATTAGCAAACAGAGATAGTTTGACTTCCTCTTTTCCAACTTGGATGCTCTTTATTTCTTTCTCTTCCCTGATTGCTCTGGCTAGGAATTCCAGTAATATGTTGAATAGAATTGGTGACAGTGGGCACCCTTTTCTTTTTCCAGTTGTTAGAGAGAATGCTTTCAACTTTTCCCAATTCAGCATAATGTTGGCTGTAGGTTTGTTATATATGGTTTTTATTATTTTGAGGTATGTTTGTTCTATGTCTAGTTAGTTGAAGGTTTTTGTCATGAAGGGATGTTGGATTTTATTGGATGTTTTTCTGCATCTATTGAGATAAAAATATGTCTTTTTCTTTTTAATTATGTTTATGTGGTGAATCACATTTATTGATTTGTGAATGTTTATCCATTCTTGTATTTCTTGAATGAAATCCACTTGATCATGATGAATTATCTTTTTGATGTGCTTTTGGATTCAGTTTTGCTAGTATTTTGTTGAGGATTTTTACATCATATTCATCAAGGATATTGGTCTTGATAATTTTCTTTTTTTGTTGTGTGCTTTCCTGGCTTAGGTATCAGGGTGACACTGGCTTCATCAAATGAGTAGGGAGAATTTTCTTCTTGATATCTTGATCTTTTAGAACAGTTTGAATAGGGTTGGTATCAGTTCTCCTTTGTAGGTCTGGTAAAATTCAGCTGTGAATTCATCTGGTCCTGGGCTTTTATTAGTTGGGAGATTTTTTATTACTGATTCAATCTCACTACTCATTATTAGTATATTTAGGATTCTATTTCTTCCTTACTTAAGCATGGGAGGTTGTATGTTTCCAGCATTTTATCTATTCCTCTAGATTTTCCAGTTTGTATGCACAAAGGTGTTCATAGTAGTTTCTGATGATCTTATGTATTGCTGTGGTATCAGTTGTAATTTCTCCTTCTTCATTTCTGATTGAGCTTATTTAAATCCTCTTTCTTCTTTTCTTGGTTAATATAGCTAGTGGTCTACCAATTTTGTTTATCTTCTCAAAGAATCAACTTTTCATTTTGTTAATATTTTTTTTATTCATTTGTTTCAACTTCATTTAGTTCTGCTCTGATATTTTATATTTCTTGTGGCCTACAGGTTAAAAAAACAGCTTCTTAAGAAGTGTAACATTCTCAACACAAAGATAAGGTAAATGTTTGAGGTGAGGGTTATCCCAGTTACCCTGATTTGATGATTACGCATTGCACTTATGTATCAAAATATCACATGCTTCCTTAAAACATGTACAATTACAACATATCAACAAAAAACCTACTTGAATGATTACAACTTGAACAGAATTGGTTATCTTTTAAAGTTTTCCAAAAAGCATTTAAACAAACTAGATAATATTCAGTTTTAAGCTATGCTCATCTGACGTAAAACACTGTAGTTATGAATTGTGTTTAAAATTTCAGTAGTACAATGCTATAGCTATTACCAGATACATTTGAACTTAGGAAGTCTATTGCCATTTCATTAGTTATTCTAATTTATGTTTGAAATTTCAACAATTGTATTCAACTGTAGCTGCTACCTGATACAATTATGCTTGAGAAATCTATTGCCAAGTAAATCTGAATGTACTACTTAGTGGTATATTCTAATAAATAGCACTTTTTTTTTAACCAGAATGGTTAATTTTGCCTATTAATGAATGTTTAAAAATAGCACAATGTTTTATTTTTCAAAAGGGATGGATTATAACAAGAGGTTTTTTATTTAAAATAGTCATTGAAATTATTATAGACCCATAAGTTTCTATAAAATTGGAGCTATCCAAGAGAAATTGGGAGAGACTCAAACATGCTGTAATTCAAACGTAAAACAACAACAAAAAAATCTTATTATTAGAGTAATTATTACTGTTATTTATCATCCAAATTGGGACACTTGTGGGTTTCATATTGTTTTATGAGGCAACATCCACATGAAATCCTGAGTGTACTCATAGAATTCATGACTATCACAAGCATAATGGGATAGATGTATGATCAACTTCATATTGTTCAGTGTTAATGATTATCAAATTAGTCTTATTGTAGGCCATTTAGTGATTTATTTATCTTGATATTCAATTGCTTTATAGGCATATCAGTAGTAATTTTGAAGTGAAATAATGGAAATGTGAGGATTAGAGATTTTCTAGCTTATTGGTGTTAATAATAACACTTTATGTATATTTAGTGCTTTGTAGGTAATACTTTTAAAGGAAACTCTCCATGAGCTCACTATATATGACAATAGTTCTGTGATTCATTCAATAAATACTCACTGAGTACTTTCTATATGCCTGGCACTGTTGCAGTTGCTGGGCATACATTAAACACGAGACAGATGAGGTCCTTCCTCTCTGAAGTTTATGTTCCAATGGAAAATTAGAAAATGATTTCACTAGAACAAAGCTAACCAACTAACACCAATATTAAAACATGTATCCAAGACTTATTGATCCCTATGCTAATCAACTGAGTAATAAACAATTGAGTTATTACTGCCACTTAAGAGATAAAGAAACTAATCCTCAATGACCAAGCAGAGCTGTGACTTAAATCTGTAACATAATAGATAAAGAGGCATGTCACAAATGGGAACAAAGTAGAATATTGGAATTTAATATGTCTTAGATACTGTGGAAGAGACTGACAGCTGATCACCAATGTCTGCATTTTCATTTCCTTCCTAAGGAAATAGAAAAATGATGAGTCCAGTTTTCCTTTCAGTTAGATTTGGTTATGTGAAATGAAACCCAGATAATAAAAATTGAGTAGAAGTGGTGAATGTCATTTTCAGACCAGGTTCATTAAAACTTCCAATGTGGTGACACTCAACAATTCATTTTCATCCAGATAGGATTGAAATAATGTCCACCAGGCAAGTCCCTGGATGACTGCTTGGGAAGAGCCATCCCACCATCCAGTTGACTTGCCCCATAATCTCATGAGACTGAGAAATAAATGTCTATTGTATTTGAGCCAACGTACATTTTGGAGTCTATTGTTCACAACAGTTCACCTATCCTAAGTAAAACATAAATCTTCTGAAAATGCCCTGCAATTATACAACCACTCCTCTCTATTGTGACTCACTAATCATGCCACTTTTTTCTCTAAGTCTAGATACAGCTCAAAATCCTTCAAAATTCAGTACTACAGAGAGCCAATACTAATTTGAATAGAATAATGATACAAAGTGAAACCCAGTTGCCACTTCATTGACACTCTCTATACATAATGAAATAGAGGCACGGAATTATAAAATTTGACCTAAAATCACCTGGGACATGAAGCTAGACATAGATATCGGGGTTGTGTCTGTCACAGCAAGCTGGAAGAGGTAAACGAAAATTTTGTTTAAAATTTTGGATGAACTTTTAGTTTAAAATGTGTTGGAATATTTTCTAATCTGTTTTCTGAACTCATAATAGACAAATTTTTATTTTTTTATTTTTCTTTTTGTCAAAGATAGGAGGTAAGTCATATTTAACTAAAATTAAGGTCTGCTTTCAGCAGGACCTAAGTGTAACAAGCATAGCTTGAAATAACGGAGGGGTGGCAAGATCTACAGTAAATTTTGCTACATGAAGTTTCATTCAAAATTACTTGTAGTAGTAGAGCTTGATTTTGGTTACATTACTTAAAGCTAGATACAATTATAGATATAAGCTTAACAATAAATTGGCACATAATATTCTATGTATAATAACTTCTATATTTGGCATTATTATTGTACTTTTTTTTCAAGAAAATATAGAATAGTGGTTAAGAGAATGGACTGTGCTATTATACTACTTGGGTTGAAATCTTTATTCTACCATTAACTCTAATATTGACCAAGCCACAAACCCTAATGGTGTAGTTTCCTCTACTGAAACAATAGACAATAGAAAAAAAAATCACATCAAGGTATTAAGAGAATTGAATAGAAACTATATGTGAATTCCTTCTAACAATGTTTGGCATACAGAGACAATTCAATGAATGTTAGCTTTTGACAACACAAGGGACACAAAAAGGATTTCTTTTTTAAAAGTATTCTGGAATAATGAAAAATTAAGTATAATTTGTCACATACCTTTCAGCTTACAAAAACAATCAACCAATCAAATTTATTAAAATTAAATAAATGATTACAATGCTTTGTGATTAATACTTCATAATTAATGATAATGCTTTTGTTATTAACATGGGAAACCCAGAATTCAAGAGATTTGTGTTCTACGTAAAAGCTTCTTACCAAAGGGAAAAGGAGGTATTGAATGTCTGAAGAAGATCTGAGTTTGGTAGTGTTATCAAGCCCTTATTTAAAACCTACTCTTCTCATTCCTCACCAAAACTTTGAAGACAGAGGTTATTTCTATTTACTTTGTCATAGTACCTCAAGTGATTGATATATGCCTGTTTTGCATTAGTAGCATATAAATATGCATTGAATTAATAAATGGATTTATAGTTATGAACAGGTCATTAAATCTATCCAAGCCTTTATTTTCTTACCTGCAAAATGGGAATATGAGCACCCAACATGTCAACATATTATGTGGAATGATCTGGATAAGTTATATAGACACTTGGCTCTAGTAGCCAACTGAAAAATGCATGACTGTTAAGACTCTACACTAGACATTGGACTGTGTGATACTTTATAATTTTTAATTTAAGTCTCACAGGTACTTCATGAGGTTGATATTTTTCTCAGTTAAAGCTATTTTGTTTGCTGGGAAATATAATCAATTCGTGCTAGACATAAAGGGAGAATTTATTACATGAACACAGACCTGCACTGTGGCAGCATATGCCAAGGGCAGACACACACAAAAGAATTGGAACTAGGGCACAGGAAGTCATCCAGAAACCAAGCAATCCAGACATTCTGATCTCTCTGAATCTTTCACAACCACTTCTCATGGTGTCTATTTGATTCATTTCTCTTTGTAGATGGCTTTCTCTGTTTTCCTGTACACATGGCAGAAGATGGCTGCCTTATATCCACCCTTCAAGCCAGCCCACCAGTCAAGCCAAACTAAGTTTAGTGCCTTAGATGAAATTCCATCCTTTCAGGAGTGAATGGATTGACGGAGCTTGGAACAGGAGAGGTATTCTATGTTCCCTGAGAAGGAAAGGGCAAAATGTACAAACACAGGTACCAAGTTCCAAACATAATGTTGGACATGGTAATATGGATAGTTCTAGGAGAAATTAGATCATTGTGGGCTGGAGGTGATTACCCTGTAAGTATTACCACATTAGACAAATATTATAATATTTCTTTAAAAAATAAGACAAACGAGGTTAGTGTGTCTAAGTAACTTGCTCAATGTCAAAAATTAGTGAAAACTGGAATCTAAATTTAGTCTTTCTGACTCTGACATGTACTTTTTTCCCTGACGTTGCCTCCCATTAAATAATGCTGGGACCTCTGATGTCAACTTTTCTGTTTTAATCTCTAAGGTACGTTTAAACTTTCTGGCTTACTCTAGCCAATGCCCAATTCTGGTGTCTATTACGCTGTAAACATTCTGAAGTCTATATTTTTATTTTCTTTTTCTTTTTTCAAATCTTTCTTCTTCCTTTTGCACCCACAGAGCTAAAAAGGCACTTACTTTATAGAATGTAGGCCTCAAGATAAAAACAGCTTTAAGAGGAAAACTCTTGAAAATTTTTGAAGTATATTTTGAGCACAGCTATCTCCGAAACTGAATGTGGAGTGTTTTGGCATTTTGTCCCCATTCCTAAAGACATTATAACAAATTTTTAAAGAATGGTATTGATCCCCAAATCCTTCATCTAATAATTAAAAACAATAAATAAAAATAATTTTGTCAAGTAGAAAGTAACATCTATTTTGTTATTTAAAGTGCCATATTGTAAACATATAGCAAAACATCACATTATACCCATAAATGTATACAATTATTATTTATCAATTAAAAATAAAAAAATTTAAATTATTCACTAATGAGTTGGTATGAAAATTTTGTCCTTCTGGTATGGACTTTGAGCTAGTATTTTCAACTAAGCTATTTTAGGAAGATTACAATATGATTTTTGTGGTGAAATGGATAATCTCAGATAACATCACTGAGGTCAATTTAAAGACTGTGATTAAACCTTTGAAAGGAGAACTTGAAATTCAAATTCATCTTACTTTTTCTTGTCTTTTTATTAGCTGACTGCATGTAAGTGCAAAGGAAGATATTAATCAAAAAACTTACCTAGACAGAAAAAACTTTCTTATAATTTTTCAAAGAGGATAAAAAGAAGAAAAAAGTCACATATTGGCAACACAGCAGTTTAGAAACTTTACTAAGACTTTGAAATTTGAACGTGAGCTATAGTAGAACATTTAGGGACAGAATGAAATAAGCGGGTTTCACTGTATTTAGTTTGGCCTCCTAAATGTAACATGATGGAACTTGTGACCTAGAAATATTTTCTTAGGTACATTCACTGGGGAAGGTAAGCACAATTACAGCTGTTCAGACTTTATGCAAACCAAATTGGTGTTGCGGACAATTAATCTTTTGAAACATTAAGAAACCTCTGCAATTCCTCATTTTGTAAAATATAAGAGAAAGGCAACATAAATCAAATTTTAGTCAGTAGGCCAGAAGTTTACTTAATTGACAGTGTAAAACAAAGCCTAACAAAATTTTTATTACTCTGGGGCAACCTCTAATTCACAACAGCCTGTATAGTCGTGAGAGTGCATAATCACATCCTAATTCTTACCTATCTAGGAGAGCAATAAATTGGGCTTTGTCCTAGGGCTCTTTTGGGCTTACATTTGAATGAGATAACTTATCAAAGGATTGAGATGTTTTAGAATAGAATGATATTATGACATAATCTTCACTCATTTATGCGGAATACCTTATGCTACTTATAACCTTAACAACAAAAAAAGCATTCAACCAAAAAAGGAACCATAATTCCAGTGGATTTGAGGAACTGGAAACAAGGTTAGCAACCATGGACTTGGAAAACTCAGTAAACATTGTAAAAAAAGTTTCTTACCATCAAAGAAAGAAATTAAATTTTGTTTTATAATGGTGACCATTTGTATTCAGGATATCTGTGTTAAATGTTGGGTTTGATATGAATCTAGGCTGAATGAATCATCCAAGTTAGGGTGTGAAAAGGATCTATGATATTTATGACATGTTTATTGAAAGTCAGTGCTGTCTAAAAGGTGAGTTTCTTATAAAATTCAGAAATATACAACAGTTATATGCAACTCTCAATTATGTGCTTGCACATAACAGAGAGAAGCTAATTACCTTCACCATATGCTTCCTCCCTTTTTCCTTGGGAGTCTATCGTGTTTTGCCTTTGCCCTCTTCTTGTGCACTGCTTTGCATTTTATTTTAATTGCCACCTTACTATTAAATGAAAGGGAAATATTGCTGTAAGGGTGGGTGGAAATTATAGGGTTTTCAACATTGCCCATATGGGCTGGCTGCCTGACTCAGGGGCCATGTTTTCCAGAAAGCAACATTGAAGGTCATGGCCCAGTTTCTAAAATCTATGGAAAACAACACCGCGTGTGGCTTAGAAAAGATGGACTTTGTGCAAAAGGTCTGGAGGAGGAGAAGGAGCTCTGGCTGCTCAGTGCTTGGACTGTGTGGCCATATCATATAATCTCTGCCAACTTCAACTCTAAAATAAATTCCATGGGCTGGTTAACCTCTAATGCCTTTTAACTATAACTTATAGTTTTCATCTGTAATTTAGATGAAGTTCTACCTCTTTTACAGGACTTCTCTACTTCTCTCCTTCCCCTCACTCCCAAGACTGACTTAGGTACATTTCTCTATTGAGACACATTATTGTAATTTCTGTTTACTTATGGATATTTCCGTAGGCCATAGACCTATATCCTATAGACAGAGACTCTGACTTATTTATTATTGGAACATCAGTTCTTTGCATAGTGTCCAGCCCATGGAAGGCATTCAGTAATCACTAGTTCAATTTTTTTTTTTTAAAAAGGAAGAAATGAATTACTTTATGGCATTAATCATTCAAACCACTTCAAACAACAGTGAACCTAATTTTTGTTTTCATCTCCCGAGTCCAATATTAACAAGCCTAAAAGGTAAGCAAATACACCGTTCTCATTTCACACAGGATGATATGAACAATAATATCTAAAATGATTAAATGAATGAAATGATCTCATTTAATATGCACAAATCCTCTGATACAGGTATAATTAATATCATTTTATAGACAAGGAAACTGAATTTTAGAATTTTGTAACCTGTTCAAAGTCTCACACCTACTGAGCAGTAAAAAACCTGATTTGTGGCCACTTTGGCACCAAACCCATTGTTTGACCACTATGTAATTCTGCCTCCAGGCCCCAAGCTCTACAGCCAAAAAGTGTCTGAGCTAGGACTGCAATCCTAAACTTTCTCCTCTACTTCCAGTGCTTTCTGTCAATCTTCGTGAATGCAGGAGCTGCTCATAACTATCGATAATTAGAATTATCTGCCCACAGGTTTTTAAAAGTGGACTGAAGTTAATTCAGTAAAAGTTGCCCTTGTTGCTTGTGAGTTAATGAATTCTGGGATACACTAAATCTATGATTTCCTCTTAGTCAGTTTCACTCACAAGTAACAATAGAGCACCACTACCTACAAAAGGATGTGTAGAAACTAGGTGGCTGATATAATTGTGATATTTCCTTTTCACCCAGGTGAGATTGGCCTCTATCAAAAAAACACAAAACAACAAATGTTGGCGAGGATGTGGAGAGACAGGAACACTTCTACACTGCTGGTGGGACTGCAAATTAGTGCAACCTCTGTGGAAAAGAATTTGGAGATACCTCAGAGAGCTAAAAATAGAAATACCATTCGATCCAGCAATAGCACTATTAGGCATCTACCCCAAAGAGCACAAAACATTCTACGATAAGGACATCTGCACCCGAATGTTTATGGCAGCACAATTCACTATTGCAAGAATGTGGAAACAACCCAAGTGCCCGTCAATCCATGAGTGGATTATCAAAATTTGGTATATCTTTACAATGGAATATTACTCAATCATAAGAGATGACAGTGATCTAGCACCACTTACACTTTCCTGGATTAAACTTGAGCCCATTATCCAAAGTGGGGCACCACAAGAGCAGAAGAACGGGATCCATTTGTACTCACCATCAAATTGGTATTAACTAATCAACACATAAATGCGCATATCAGAACAACATCTATTGGATGCTGGGGAAGGGGGAGGGCGGCGGGGGGAGGAGGGAGGAGGGGACCGGTATTTGTATACACAAGGAGTGCAATGCGCACTACCCGAAGGATGGACATATTTGAAACATGGACTTGGGGGGGGGAACCAAGGACAACACACGTAACCTAAACATCTGTACCCCATAATATGCTGAAATAAAAAGAAAAACATAAAAAAAAAAAAAGAAAATACAAGTAGGAAATGAGATCGGATGAGATGTTTCCAGGTTGCAAGATAAGTTACTTCGATAATATAATGACAGCTAAGAACACATCTTAAAGGAGGAATGGGGTGTTGATTGAGAGAAATAAAGGACATATATTTGTGTGTTTATGGTAATTATATAGTATGGAAACTGGCAAACTATATGTATATAGCATATGTATTATATATGTATATATACCCTATACGTGTAGGTGTATCTAAAGAGTGCTTGGAATGAGGTACTTGTTTATTCTTTCACTTTGTGTGAAATCACAATCAACTTCTGTTTTCACACCTTGCAAACCAGATGCCTTTGATAATATCATGACATGACTTTTTCCTATTTTTTTTTCCTGACTATATAGCTCCCTCTCCCCCACTGCTAAATACTTTTTGTGTTTTGATTCTTCACTCTCCGTGAAGATGGTTTCATCAGCTGATGGCAGGTGTGTGTGTTCTTTTATGGTAACCTTGACTTCTTTACAACAGTTTTCATTGAATTGGGGAACAAGGACCCATAAGTCCTGCTGTGAATATTAAACTTTTCTGCTGTATAATGCCTATGGTGTTGTAAATGGTAACATTTAGCTCAAATGTTTTTATCAAGCATCTTTTGTTCAACCACTGATAGCAAAATAGTGCAAGAATAAAAAGAAAAAAAAACATATCTCCTTTCCATTTAGACTTATTAAATATTCAAGTGATTCCTCAAATATACTCAGCCTTACTGTGGCTTCATTAAAGTGCAGCTCCATTGCATTTTATGATGGAACACTGATACAATATGCTTCCTGCAGTGGCTACCCACAAGCGAACAGATTACTGCATTCCTCACCAGCCAAAGCTCAAAAGTAGCCCAAAGTCAAGAGTATTATAGTAATCAAGGCCGCAGGTTAGAGGCATGGATAATGATGGTAAAATCCACATCAGTGAAAAAAGAGGCCACAACTTCCTCATCAAGTGCAGATGGAAATAACAAACAGCTATTTCTAGTCAAGGATTAGTGCCCCTTATTCAAGAAGTCACTTCTAAAGACCTGCTTCAGATAGCCTACATGTCCGTCAGGAGGTCACATTCACTAGGGACAGTATTTGAAATCATTAGACATGATCATTTGTAAGACATGTTAAAAAACAAAATGAAACAAAACTAAATGCCCACCATGAAAAAATAAATGAAAAACAAATCACAACATAAAGGAATCAAGGACATTTATGAATTATGATTGCAAATGCTAAAAGTACATAAGCATGGGGACCCAGATGACAATAATGCATAACAAACTGTAAAACCTATAACAGTGAGTTCCATTATTTGAGTAATTACTGTGTCAGGCATTTCCCAAAGCTTTTAATTTATACTATTTTATATTATTCTTCAAACAATCAAGATATGCAGATATTTGTACACATTTGCAAATAGGAAAACAAAGCCAATACTAAAAATGGAGTGATGCACCCAGTATCATATAGCTAGCTATGCACATAAAACTGTTCTGTAGAACTCCAAATAATTTCCACTATGCTACATTACTTTCTCATGATAAATGGTGTTTGGGTGGATTAAAGAATTATACACACTTTGTCTCTTTGATTTTTTCTAATTTTAGTAGGCTCATTTTAAATTAAAATTTTAAATTTGCTTTGGAGTATACGAAAGAAAAATGTTTGTGTCTAGCTGAAAAAGCTCGGCCTTACTTTGCAGAGCTTTCTCTTACTAAAATGCACATTCTGAGCCATGCTGGAGCTGACCTTTGCAAACCTGTGCACAGCCCATAGTTAACAGTTAGCCTAGAAGACTCAATTTTGAAGTGAAATGTGCCATTTGAAATGGGACTTTGAATCTACATGGGAACATGTGATACTCTCATCCATGAAGTCTTTTGTAAAAATTGATGCTAACGTTGGTATCATTTGTTCTCAAGTTCTCAGGAATCACCATAATTATGTGGGGAGGATCTATCTGTTCATACAGACAATCCCATAAAACAGTCTTTGGACCCAAAGGTCATGAAAGTGTCAACCCAAATAAATGACCAAGGCAAAAATCTCAATCAATGGAGGTTTATTAAGTCAAAATTTTGAGGATGTGCCAGGGAAAAAGAGAATGCAGACAAGCTGTGGTTGTTTTTCCAGAGAGGAGATTGTAACCTTCAGCAGTTTAAAGGCATGCAGGGAGAAGAAAAAAGGTGCGTGGGGGGGAGCTAATGGAGGTAGGGGTTACATTCTTGTGAGGCCCAAGAAATCTACATTTTACATAAAATAAGGGAGTTAAGGAAGCATCAATTTTGTAGATGTCCCTGGGTAGGTGGATGAATGTCTCATCCTGTCTTGTCTCTAGTTCTGTTACCTATAAGGTAAACTTGTATTTCATCATTAGTATGGTCTTGAATGGGCTTTGATTTTAGGTGCTAGACATAGGTATAATTAGCATGACCTTGCTTATGGGAGGTTAGCAAGAAATTTCCTTAATGAATGATCTATGGGACCTGTTCTTCACAGGTGCCTAAGGATTTTACCTTTTCTTTCCCATAAGGAATTGAGGGGGTGGCCCTGAGACTTTGATTTTCTTTAAACAAAAATATCAGTAATAAAGCCACTCAAAGTAACTTTAACTCTGCACCCCCTCATCTCACCATCCTCACACAACTTCTCTAGAGGGACCTACCCTTAATTTTAGAGTGTAGTCAGCTTTTTATTCGTTTGTATATTCCAGAAATATTTGTCGTATGCCTATTTATTACTGCACACTCTTCTAGACCCTAGGAAAGGAAGGCCCAATGATTATCATTCATAAGCTGATGGAATCTCAGAAGAGACAGTCAAGCAGGGATCACAATATGATTATAGACATGTGACTCCCATAAGATTAGTCAGTTGGCAAATATTAATAATACTAGTTCTAAAATAAGAGAAGTAAACTTACGAAGAGCAGTCTTGGGCCTTCCAAACTACCACCTGATAGAACAGGAGCAATTAGAAATGTTTTGTTTCTCTTCATAGTCAATTAGTCATTGTCCAGGCTGCCCCTGAAAATTCAGTACATCAGTTTTTAGTGTAGTTTGTAAAGAAAAAGTCAATCCATTCAGCCTGCATGCTCCCAACACATTTCGTTTATTATATGTTCTTTGCAAAATACCAGTGATTATCTTTGCAATATGTTAATCCACCTCAGCAGCTCTTTTATGTGGGATGTTCCTAAATATACTAATGGCCAAGTGGAGAAAACTAATAGAAAGAACAAAGACCTAAAATGATTAAGAATCTTAGCTACAATTTAAAGAGACTGGAAGATTTATTTTGTCTAACCCATTTTTTATTTTTTTAAGTATTCCCTCTCTCAATCTAAGAAAAAAAATAATAACCTGTGGTTGCATGTTTGTGCATGTGTTTACAGGTAGGTGTGCAGGTTTACCTCCACGTTGTGAGGCATCCTCTGAGGCAGAAGAGAGGAAGGAAGATTTAAGGAAGAAGATGGGGCAGGAGGCACTCCATCTCTCAGATGAAAAGAAGGGCAAATGCATAAATGCTATTTATGACCTCTATCCCCAAGGAGCTCACAGTTGAGTGGATACATTAGAAATGAATATCATGAGGGAGTATAAAATAATAATCCTAATGGATTGTTTGATAGAAGCTTAAAAGAGGGAAGAGAATGTCAGTCTGGGTCATCTGGTAAAGTTTCATGAATGATACGGTATCAAAAACTAAATTCAGAAGTTAAGCCCGGAGGCCATAGTTTGTCAGGGCAGAGATAAAGAAGGAAAATCTTCTTCCCAGCTTTTAATTCACTGATTTGACCCTGTCCTATGTACTCCAGGGTAATGCAATGATAAAAATCCATTCTTCCTCACCAAAATACAATCCCCTAAAATTAAAGAGTTTTAGATCAGGAAGTAACTTCTATTAAAGATGGATATCAAGTAAAAGATTAGACATGATATCTCATAGAGAAAATTAGAGTATTTAGGATTTTTTTGTCCTTTCAAGCTATCTTTTTTATTGACAAATATAAAGGCAAATTTGCGTCATGCCATTTGTTATTTCATAGCATTATACATAGTTCAATTTATAGAGAAATGTTTTTGAATAATATAAATTTCATGGGTTTTAGGGGGTTTTGTTTGCTTCTTTAATGTCACTAGGTGAAAATATCCTTTTCTAAATTTTAATAATGATTTTAAATTTTTATTGGTAATCTTAGCCTGAGATATAGGAAAAAAATGGATAATAATGGAAAATTCCAGATCCTATATGTAGATGACATAGGTGTAGGTGTAGGGGCAGCTGTATCTAACAGATAACGTAGATAGCTGTAGAGCTATAGACATAAATGTGTGGAGAGAGAGAGAACACAAGGGCACATGGAAGAGAGGGAAAGAAATCCCATTAACATTTACATTGTATTAGGTCATTAAATATAAAATGTCTGATTTTGATCAAAATTGCAATTTATTACATCTCAAATGAGAAGTGGTACAATTTATCAAAGTCTGCATCTAAACTATCGACAGAATTTTGCCATCTTAACGGTAGCTTGTTTATGCCAGCAGCGAAGCAGCCTGGAGAATGAGTGGGGATAAAATCGTGAAAGGTGCTTTCTACAACTTGTTGAGAATTGAATGGCTTTCCTTGCAAGAAGTGGTCCCAAAGCCTGGAAGAAGTGGTAGTCAGTTGGTGCAAGGTCTGGTGAATACGGTGGATGACAGAGAATTTCCAAGTGCAGCTTCTGTAGTTCAAGCAGTGTTGTTTATGTGACATGTGGTTGAGCATTGTCTTGCAAAAGGATTGGCCGGTTTCTATTGACCAGTCTCGGCTGCTTACTAGCAAGTCTCCTTGAAATCTGAGCAGCCTCTCAGATGCACAGTGCATGGGTTCTGTATAGCAATGGTTCTTATCACTGACCGCAGCCAATTACTGACTTTTAGAATATTGCTGAGTGTTAGGTGACTCTAGAAAAATGGAATGTTTCAGCTTTATGACAAATTAGACTTAAACTGTATCCACTTCATTAGAATCTTGGCTCCTTTAAAACTCTCTTTTAAGGCCTGGCACAGTGGCTCACACCTGTAATCCTAGCACTCTGGGAGGCCAAGGTGGAAGGATTGCCTGAGGTCAGGAGTTCAAGACCAGCCTGAGCAAAAGTGAGACCCTGTCTCTACTAAAAATAGAAAAATTAGCCAGGTGTGTGTCTTGGCAGGAGCTTATAGTCTCAGCTACTCGGGAGGCTGAGGCAGAGTGATCTCTGGAGCCCAGGAGTTTGAGGTTGCTGTGAGCTATGATAGCACTGTGCTCTACCCAGGGCAACAGGGCTAGACTTTCTCAAAACAACAACAAAAATCTTACTTTTACCTCAGAGTAATTAGTTTTTCATTATATTTTAAAAGCTTTATTTCAATGATTACACTCAAAATATTTATAACTGGTATAAAAAAGTTTCTGATAATGGGTGACTGTGAACAGCAGGTATCAGAGCCTGTTCACAGGAATTCAGCCCAAATATGTGATAGTTGGGGCCAAACTATGTCATATGAATCTATTGTTCAAAATTCAATGTTTGAATCTTTCTGAGACACCACTACAGAGTAATAAAAATTCATCAGGATTTGTTTCAATATTTTAAACTTTTCTCAAAGGAACATTTTGAGTCTAACAACAAACTCTTTCTTCTTCACTTTACAAATAATTATTTCACATGATTTAAACAATTTCACAATTTCCCATCTATCTTATAATAAGGTGAAGAAAGCTAATAACGTTTTAATCAAAATAATCTAACAAATTACACACAAATCAATCAGTTATTTTTGTGTTATTATGTTTAAACTATTATTTGAAGAAATTCTAGTATTGATTTTCCCTAAATCCAGTGAAACTGTCTCACAGACCAGATGCTTCCATCAACCTTTTGCAATAGAGGAGTATTACAAAAGATCTGCGGTTGAAGTTATTTAAATTCCTTAGTGACAGTGCTGCAATGAAAATTACTCAGAGTGCAAACTTAGTTAATTTTATGCTGTGTAGGCAGTTTGATATTAATTATAAGGTATATTGTAACTACCACTTTCCGGATGGATTGCATAATCAACTGAATAATAATTTGCATATATTATATGTCTATTTTTTCAAAATGTTAGGATTTTTGAATATTATGAATATAAGAATATAATATTATAGATTATAGATAATATATATATTGCTATTTATACCATATTATATTCCTATACCATTTTATTAATCTTCAATGAAGATTTAAAAATCAGTTGGAGAAAACTTGTCATGAACACGCCACGAGCTGAGTAGCAGCATGGAGCCATGCAAATAGGATGGACTAGAGTTCTAAATGTAAGATGAGATCTCTTTTCCATCAATTACTGGGTATAGAATCTTAGGCACCTTTACTGACATCCCTTATATTTAGTTTCCCCATCTATCAAATGCTGAGACTACAGATACCTGTGTCATGAGGTTGTTGTGTTGGTGGGAATGGGATAGGACACATTTTATAGACTGTATGTCACCTTCAAGTGTTTTCTGTGTACACTGTGAATGCATCATAGTCTTTTATGTGGGGGTGCCCCAAGCCTAAACCATATGAAACCGCTGCTGGTTAGGATGCCTAAGTCCATCCTCCCTCCCCACCCATTGTGCTGACCCCATTGCTACATCTGGCATCTGCATAGAAACCCAAGGATTAGAGGAAGGAAGACGATAAGCAAACACTATATCATCTATATCTAAAAATGAATGTTACAGTTCCTCCCTGTCTCTCCGTAGAATATATATGTGACTAGGCTTCTCCTACCATTTCAGGAGCCAGGGCAAAGCACAAATGGAGGTCCACATATCCTATGTCTAAATAGTTATAACATGAGCTAATATTCCATTAAAAATATCTTTCGTCCTATATTGATACATATGCCTTCCGCATTACTTAGAAGGTCAGATTCAAATTGAAAATTTTCAGACTTTGTGGAGTTCTGGCCTTTGGCCTCTTACCCCCAGCCTGTTCTCCTCTTCCCATCTCTGAACTCATCCATCCCACGATAGGCTATGCACATATGCAAGTGGACATCCCAACCAACATGCCAAAGATTTGTCTACACCTCACAGCAAAAAAGCCCACTCCACCTGACCAATTGGGGCCTAGGGGTGCATATATCAACAGAATGGGATTCCCTTAAACCTGATTTGGGAAGAGGCTCAGGGAGACCATAGGACAGGGTACAAAGCCTCTGGATCTTGGAATCCCAGAGTTCCAGGTTCTTAAAGCATATTATAGGAGGAAAGTTTTGCCTATGAAATGGACATGTGTTCTTAACTGCTTCAACTTTTCACCTCATGGGAAGGATATTATCTAGAGAAGAGTCGAAGTAGGGTTTCTTTTATAAACTCTAAAGAGAGAAGGAGTTTCCCAATCTTGCCATAGTTTTTCTGATGCAATATTGTTACAGTTGTGAGTTGTTGTGTAGGCCCAGGTACTTTTTCTTCTTCAGTTGCTCCTAGTATCTAAAATAATTCAGTTGATCAGCCTTTCATAAAAAAGGGAAATTCTAAAAGCAAACTAGAGAGAACTCTTGATTTTCAACATTCATAGCAGGGGATGCATTTGGGTAGATATTAGTCTGCTAGGGCTGCCATAACTGAATACCACACACTAGTGGCTTAAGCAACAGAAATTAAGTTTTCGCAGTTATGAAAGCTGGAAGTCCAAGACTGAGGTGTTGGTGTGGTTGGTTTTTCCTGAGACCTCACTTTCTGGCTTGCAATTTTGTTACGTCCTCACGTGGACTTTTCTCTGTACATGTGCACCCCTAACATCTCTTCCTCTTCTTATAAGGCAATCAGTGTCATTGTATAAGGTCCCTATTCTTAGGATCTCATTTAACCTTAATTGCCTCTTTAAAGGCCCTATCTCCAAATTTAGTCACATTGAGGATTAGGGCTTCAACATAGTATTTTAGGGAAAAGGAGACAAAAATCCTGTCCATAATGGTAAGTAATATGAAATCCAATCAATAAATGATTACCTTTAAATATCAGATAAAAGGACTGTGCTAGGAGCCCTGGAGTATACAAAGACTAAAGAGCATTAGCTTCACCCTCTTACTTCCCTACACACCTGTCCCCCATACATTCCAAGTTGAAAGTATCATAAAGCTTGTGGTAACAATCAAAAAGTTGGTCCAAGTTTTCTTGCCTTCACAATAGTGTTTTCTTGTAAAGTTAGTCTAAATTGGACATCCCATCTGCCCCATAACTCATAAGAGAGAAAAATCAAACTTATTGCATGCCCTCAATTAAGAGAAGCTAGTAAGGTCTTATCATGTGCCAGAATCTTTAATTATACTATTTAATTAATTTTCAGTGCAGCTATATACAGATGGTATATTCTCTCTATTTGATAAATGAAGGTTCTGGGGTTAAGTAAGTTGTCCAGGAATATTTAAAGCCAAAACCAATGTGTCTTAATCTGGTTGGGCTGTTCTAACAAAATATCATAGACTGGGTTGCTTATAAACAACAGAAATTTATTTCTCACAGTTCTGGAGTTTGGGAAGTCCAAGATCAAGGTGCGGGCAGATTCTGTGTCTGATGAGGACTCATTTCCTGGTCCATAGACGAGGTCTTCTGGCTGTGTCCTTGCATGATGGAAAGGGAAAATTAACTCTGTAGGGTCTCTTTTATAAGGGTAGTATGCCCATTGATGAGAGAGGAGCCCTTACAAACTAATCAAAGATCTTCCTCTCTACCTAGCTCAGTTTCTAGAGAAAAAGTGGAAATAATACATTGTACTACACAATTTAGATTGTCATTAATTCTTTAAATCAATAATAGCAGAGACATTCCCCCTAAAATTGGATATCTCTAAATTTCTGCGTTTACAATGGCAAAAACTTTGTTTGAAAAAGAGCCTTTTGATATAAATTTAAGATAATGTTTATCTTTTAGCCATATGATTCCATAAAGTGACATTTATCACAAAAGATTTGATCATATTTTCCTTTATTTTTTTTATTTTCACTAATTCTGCTACAACATGCTCCTTGGTGAAAACATGGAGTCTTCCTAGAAGGAAGTAAAGAAAATTAAAATCCCAATGAGGATGATCATAATAATTAACAAGTGAGGAACCTTACCAAACAGAAAGTATTTGAGTGGAGAATATGACTTTGTTCTTTTCTGGCATTATTCTAATCACAACATCCTATCATTGCTGATTAGCAAGAAAAAGGGAGCAACTTACCTCTGCTCTTAAAAACCCTCCTATTCTGTGGAAGCTAGTCACAGAACCACACTTTGACTGCAGGGACATCCCTTTTCATAGCCTCTCTTCCCTTGTGGCTCTAGATGCAGTTTTATTGACCATGTTGGAGTTGCTTCTGGACTTGAGATTTTGGACAAGGCTGCTCTTCTGATTTGTCTAGAGTATCTTTCTCCCTGGAAGCTGTTTTCCTTTGACGAAATTTCAGCTTTCATTCGTGAACTAGGAAAAATGGAAGTAAAAATTCCTTTGGATTATTTTCATATCTTAGAAATGTAAATCAAGTAAAAAATGCTAAAATATAACTTGCATTTGATTCTTTGTGGTTAAAATTATGGGATTATAAGTAATCACATAAACTATGGTATAAATAAATTTGGAATAACTTATGAAATACAAT
>NW_012149352.1:830913-833943 GCF_000956105.1 Propithecus coquereli
TTACAGAAATAATTAAGAAATCCAAGCATTCTTTAAATAATAAGAATGATAGGAAGTCGAATTTAACTAATAGTGGGAACTATATTAAATAGATCCAACATGGGCATATTTCATAGAGCTTTAGAGTATGTTATCATAATGAATAAACTATTTAAATTTTACTAAATAGATCATTTAAAATTTTTATGTACAGAGCAGGGAGGTGGGTTGAGTGTGCAGAGCTTTGGGGGGGATATAAATGTGCAGGTTTAGTGACGTAGTAGGTAGTATAGAAATAATGGTGACAGAGTTCTAGTCACTAAACCTGCATAGATGGCACAGATAATAGAACCTGCTGGTCATTTGTCTAGAGAGATTTGTCAAGCTTAATGAAAGAATAATATTCAAATGAGATTAAGGTGAGTAATACCAGGCCCCAAGCTTAGTTCAAGCTAAGCCTGAACCAAGACAGACTATGTGGCTCAAATACTCCTTACCTTATGGTTTGCTGGATAGTGATTCAATCTCCTCTTTACCCCAACACTTTGCATTTCATCTCATCTAAAGCATTCTTTGTATCTGCAGCATAGATAGAGCAGTGAATTGAGTACTTTTGGTGTTGCCGGGCAACCAGATGTCATGAGGGTCTGATTGAAAATTCACAAGAAAATAAAATGACGTGTGACCCTTAGAATTTGCATAAGTGTTCATGTTGGAGAGGGGTGATGTTGGGGTAGTGAGTCCCTGCCTAAGGACCCTCAAGTTTACAATTTTTATTTTTCTCTTCCTGGATGGAGAATGATTGTCTGGTATTTGGGCTCTTATGTTAACAATCAGGGTTCGATGTAGGAGGTCAGTGAGAACTTTGTTGAATATGTGTGAGTGGAAGAGGGGTGCTGCCCAACCCCACAAGCTCATGTGTGTAGCTTTCTTATGTGCTTACCCGCACAGGTTTATAAGGTAAAGTAAAATACAGACTTTGCTCTTGAGATAGACCTGAATTCACAACCCAGACACATGGCAAATTGGTATACACTTCCTGTGTCCTTCGATAGGTGAATGGGAAAACAAACTGTGGTATATTAACACAGAGAAATATTATTGAGCTCTAAAAAGAAATGAGCTATCAAGCCATGAAAAGACCTGGAGGAAACTTAAATGCATATTGCTAAGGGAAAGAAGCGAATGTGAAAAGGCTACATCTGTACGATGCTAACTGTATGACATTTTAGAAAAGGCAAGACTATGGAAGCAATAAAAAGATTAATGTTTGTTCAGGGTATCTGGGGAGAGTGGACGAATAGGTGGAATCCTGGGGATTTTAATGAAACTACTCTGTATGATACTATAACGGTTGATAGATGTCATTATACATTTGTCGAAATCTAGAGAATGTACAACTCCAAGACTGAACCCTGATATAAACTACAAACTTTAGCTAATCATAATGTATCTATTGGCTGACCAATTAGAGCAAATATATCACACTAATGCAATATGTTAATAATATGGAAAATGGGTGTTTTTAAGGGGGTATAAGGGAACTCTGTACTTTCTGCTCATTTTTCTATAAACTTAAAACTTCTTTAAAATATAAAGTCTATAAATTCAAAGAATTATATCAACTCCTTTCTGATAGAATAAGCAATAGAATATGTTGTTGGCACTCATGTGTACCTTTATAAGGAGAAATCAATCTGGAAGAGCATAGAAATGACAGATCTCCCCAAAAAGCAGTTGTGAGGGACAGAAAGATTGATCTGCAGCATCCCAGTACCTCATTCCAGTTGTTCCTGAAGTCTAAATTTATTCTTGACCTTCCTGTAGTTTTATGGTTCAACCCTTACTTAAGTTCTGGGAGTCAGCTTTCTACTCCTCTCCTCCCAACTTTCCCCCTAAGATCATTAAAAATAAGTGTCTTTTACCTACATCTAAGAGTGCAAATACTGCCAGGGACCTGAAGAGTGATTTGAACCTAGCATGCTGCTTCTCTCTCTCGTTGCATTCAAACATTCAAATAGGCAGTTGTGCAGCGTTCTGCCAGCCTTTACCCTTTGTTCACTTGATTAATTAATTTTTAATCCTACCACAACCCAGGCAGAAAACCTAAAGACAGTACATCTTTAACAATTGAGTGCTCATGACATCACATAAAACAAAACATGAGAATTTGCGGGGAGAGAAAAGTGTAATAAAGGTCAAAAAAAAAAATATTAAGCAGCTGCCTGGATCTAGTCTGAGAAATGTGTGGCTGGAAAGGGGAGCTCTTGCCAAGATTTGGAAGTCACTCTACTTGCACATGAACACCCCAGGACTTTTTTTTTAACATGAGCTGGACCAAGTCACTTCACTTTTCTGTGTTCTATGCCTAAGAAAGGCCCAATGCCTGGTTCCAAAATCTGCAGTGAAGTCCCTCTAAATTTAGGATTTGGATAATTTGGTTTTCCCCAGGGTTGCCAATCTTTGATGTTACCAGTATTAATGTTCAAAAAATGCTAGGTTTCTGCAAAAGGTAACTCATACATACTGAAAGGTATTGCCTACTGGTTTCAAAAGTTTAAGGTCTAGGATACATTGCTAGGGTTCATAGACTCTATTCTGCATATAGATAGAAAAATTCACATAGCATATTTCTAATCTTTAAATCTCCTTGACTGTTCTCTTTGGGTATTAAGCCAACTGACCACGGAATATCTGTATTCCTTCTTTTATCTTATATTTTTCAATGATTATCTCCACATTAGAGGGTTTCCAAATCTAACAAAAAGGAGACAAGTTGCATGGATTTGAAAGCATTTTATATGACTTATGCCGTTACAAGGAATTATCTTTCTTCCTTATTCATCTTCTCATATATTTTCAAACTGTGTTATTATGTAGATTTCCCCAGCATTTTTGCATAATTAGTGTAACCTCAACCCTGATGTTCAGAAAAATTTGCAACCAAAAAATAATATTTTGATTTCTTAATACTACTTGGATGTGCTTAGTTGTATAAGTGAATAGAACCCAAAATCCATTATTTTCATCAGGAAGTAATTTTAAAATATA
>NW_012149352.1:836823-838005 GCF_000956105.1 Propithecus coquereli
GGCCTGATATTTTAATAAGTCTACTTCTATTTCCTGTTTTTTCTTTTGTTTCAGTTTTTCATTTTGTCTCTTTGTATGCCTATATGTGTTTTTCAACCTTGGACACTGTTTATGAAAAATTGAAGAAATGATTTGAGATACTGGATGATATAACATCCTCCAATGAAGACTGGCTTTTATTTCTGGGAGGCAGTTGGGATAGGGCAGATCATCTTCATCCAGTCTGGAACTGAGCCAATTTGAAGCTGTGCTTATCTTTGTGAGGACATCTCTATTTCCAGTTTCAACTTACTTTTAGCATATCCCAGCTGAAAACCAGGGGTATGTGTCAAACCCCTATCCCTTAGGAATTCCTAAATTCTGGGTTTTATCTCCAAGTTGCTATAAAATTCTCAGAGGATGTGTTAACATTCTCAACCCTTTAGCTCCTGCTCATAAATCAGCAAATGCCTTGAGGTGAAAAACCTCATCAAATGCTGTGCTCCCTCCTCATTCTTTTCTCATTTTTCTGTCTTTGTTTTCTGAGAGCTCGGTCCCTAATTGGCTCACTGTCTTGGTAGCTAACTTATACTTCAAACAGTTGCTTTTTTCCCCCAATTTTTGGTAGTTTTCAGTGAGAAGAGTAGTATAATATGGGCTAGTCAACTGAAGCACAACACTATTTGTTAAATAGAGCTTTCAGAATACACAAGGTTCTGGAATTAAAATGCTTTGGCTTAGAATTTTTGACTTTATAATGTGTTTATCCAGGTGTAACCCCATTATAAGTCAAGGGGCATCTGGATTTAAGATGGCTTGACTTGAAATTTTTTGACTGTATGATGGGTTTATTGGGGTATTAAATGCATTTTCAACTTACGATATTTGGACTTGTGATGAGTTTATCAGGACATAACCCCATCATAAGTCGAGAAGCATCTGCATGGTGTCAGAAGAGTTGAAAGTCATGAGATTTTCTTTGGCATATTCATTTTCTATGGCATATTCATATAGATTATAGAGGGATGCATTCCTTTCCATCAGAGTGTATTTGTGTATGTCTTTTTACTGTCTTATCCTATAAGGGCTTCACGGAACAACTATAAACTCTGTATTAAAAGGTTGAAGTATAGAAAGGAATAGATGCTGTTTTACTGAGGGTAAATTCTTAAATATATATCTACAATACATATATGTTTCTAT
>NW_012149352.1:838055-840147 GCF_000956105.1 Propithecus coquereli
TAATTTACAAAAATAATATATAAGGAATGTCACACTAAAACGTGTGTTTTGGAAAAATTCTGAAATAGCCATTTTCAGATGAATAATGGTTAAAAATTGACTAGAGTATCATAGTTTCTTCACAGCACCTCCAATTATCTTCACACAAATTTACTCATTTGTTCATCATCTCCCCTTCTGTTTTATACATGAAAAAACAATGAAGCTTAGGAAATTAAGTGACTAAAGTGCCCAGACGCCAGACCAACGAGCTGGATCGTGTTATTGTTTGGACTTGAACCACCGTGTTCTATTCTTACTTTCATTTCATAGTCAACTGGCCCACAAGAACACTGACCCATTCGCTTAGCAAGTATTTGTTGGATACACAACATAAGCCAGGTGCTGAAGATTTCGTTGCAATACGGAAAACCTTATACTTTCCATCATAGTCTTTTCAATCTAATGAATAAAAGAGTGACACATAGAACTGCCATATAACTCAGCAATTCCATTTCTAAGTGTACACACAAAGGAGTTCAAAGCACAGACTCAAACAAATATTTTTATTAAAATGTTCATAGCAGCATTATTCACAATAGCCAAAGGTAGAAACAGCCCAAATTTCCATTGATCTATGAATGGATAAACAAAATGTGTTATATACATACAATATCACCAGGCCTTAAAAAGGAATAGAATTCTGATGCGTGCCACACGTGGATGAACTTTGAAGATGTTATGCTAACTGAAACAAGACAACAAAAGACAAATATACTATTCCACTTATATGAGATTCCTAAAGTACTCAAATTCATAGAGACAAAAAGTAGAATGGGTGCCAGAGACTGGGCGAAGAGGAAAGTGGGTTTGGTGTTTGATGAGTATGGAGTTTCAGTTTGGAGAGATGAAAGGAGCTCAGGAGATTGGTTTCATAACAATGTGAATGTACTTCAAGCTGCTGAACCATATACTATAAATGGTTTAAATTGCATATTTTATGTTATGTGTATTTTACCACAGCGAAAAATAAATATAGCAAAACATGGCATGTACTATACTAAACATGTTATACATATTACCTCACTCACTCCTAATAATAACAACCCTAAAGGAACTGTATCATTATGTTCCCCACGTTACACACATGCAACTAAGATTCAAAGAGGTTGAAAATTTTGTCGAAGATCACTCAGCCAGTTAGCAGCACAGCTAGTATGTGAATACAATAGTATTTAACTCCAAAACTGGACATACAAATCGCCATGCTCTACTGTTTACTGAGAACACACTGAAGCTGTCATACCATTGTTTTCTGGCTTCCAACATTTTGCTTGGGAGGCCATCTAACAGATTTTTGGTTTTGGTTTTAGTGTTTTATGCTCCTTTAAAAGAAATATATCTCTTTTTCTCTTGTTTTTCCTGTTTCTTTTTTTTTTATTTTGAGACAGAGTCTCACTCTGCTGCCCTGGGTAGAGTGCAGTGGCGTCATCGTTGCTCACTGCAACCTTATACTGCTGGGCTCAAGTGATCCTCCTGCCTCAGCTTCGCCAGTAGCTGGGACTATAGGTACACACCACAACACCCACTAATTTTTCTATTTTTAGTAGAGAAGGGGCCTCACTCTCGTGCAGGATGGTCTCAAACGCGTCAGCTCTAGCAATCCTCATGTCTCGGCTTCCCAGAGTGCTAGGATTACAGGCGTGAGCCATGGTCCCAGCCTTTCCTGTATTTTTGATTGTCAGCAAATTTGCCATGGTGTATCTAGTCATGATTTATCTTTATATTTATACTACGTGGAGTTCACAGAACTTTGTGAATCAACGGCTTTATGTCCTTTGTAAGTTTTGCAAAATTCAGCTATTATCTTTTAAAAAATTGCTCTGCTATATAGCCTGTCACTTTTTATTTTATCAATAACTTTAATGTTACACTGTTTCACCATGACTCACAAATCAGTATTCACTTTTCTCTATTTTCCATATTTTTCTTCTATGCTTCAACCAATCTGGCTGTTGTTATTGTTGTTTGTTTGTTTGTTTTTTTTTGATTTAATTGATCTATCTTTCAGTTCATTCACCTTTTAGTCTTTTCTTCAGCTGAGGCAAATTTG
>NW_012149352.1:843753-844556 GCF_000956105.1 Propithecus coquereli
ATGTTTTGAAGCATATATGTATTGTGAAATAACCAAATCTAGTCAATCAACATACATATCACCTCACAAGGTCATCATTTTTGTGGTGGGAACACTTCTCATAAGAGCATCAGATATAGAATTTAAAACAAGCTTTCCATTTATTTTTCAAGAAATTTGCAATTTGTGTTTATTGAACACCTACTAAATGTAAAACAGTGAATTTGGTGCTAGGGGAATAGTAATGGCCATGAATCAGTCTCAAATTCTAGATGATTCAAAGTCTAGTGAGAGAGACCAAAATCCAACAAATGCTTTGCTACAGTTAGGTAAGATCTTTCTCAGTGGAAAGGAAACAATGAAATTCACAGCATTTTCTAGAATGCTAAATGGAAACACACTGAAACGAATCTGGAAGCAAGGGTGCTTTTCCTAGGATGGTTGAAGGATCATCTGCAGATAGTCTTGTAGAAGAAAAGGAGGAATGCCATCTCAGATGGAAAGTATAGCATGTTCTGGGGAACAGGAGAAACATAAACCATGGCCTATCAATTCAGGGAGTACAGGAAATTTGATATGGCCAAATTTTAGAATGTGTGTTTTGATATGCTGTGTTAGTGGGGAGCGGTCAGCGTGGCTAAAATCATAGAGTTCCCTCCATTTTTACATCTTTAGAATGGAGATTATAGTGGCTATGCTCATGCACTGCTCAGACATGCTGCCTCAGGAAGAAAGCATAGTTTCGCTCAACTGCTAAAAGTATCAGTGGCTACAGCTCTCAGTGGACTCCTTCTCGGGGAATTGTCCTCAGCTGAAGAGTACCT
>NW_012149352.1:848081-848489 GCF_000956105.1 Propithecus coquereli
TGTAGAAAGACAGATGTTAAAGTTTAGATTTTCAAGAATTATTCACTAATGTCTATTTGGTATGAATATTTTATGTGGTTAGTTGATCACTGTTGGAGGATGTATCTATATATTTTTCATTAAATACTTTTTTGGATTGCCAGTTTCTTTTGTTTATTGATGGTTGGTATTTTTCCAGTAGCAGGAAAGAATCAGAGAGGCATTTAAATGTATTTATTAGGAATCCAGGAGTTGTTTCTTCCTTCTAGTTGACAAAGAGGAAAGTATTTCTCTTGACTCAGGCAGATAAACCATCCATAACCCCCACCAAAAATAGATACATATAGGAAAACCATGAATATTTTCATTTTGTTTAGAATTTTAGTTTGATCATTATTCAGGTGTCAAGAAACAATCTTAGAGGAAAAT
>NW_012149352.1:859367-860280 GCF_000956105.1 Propithecus coquereli
TGCTTTGTGATACTGCAATATCAACATTAAAGAAATTCAATGCTCATCAGCATTATGACACTCATAAGAACCACAGATATTTTAAATTAGAGAGAGAGGCATGAAAGGTTGTATTGCAGAAATTAAAAGATGAAAAGCAAAAGCAAAGACAATTGTTTCAAGCAGCAATAAGACCAAGAAACAATGATACTGAAGCAACTTGTAAAGTAGTTTTTATACTCGGGGGAAAAAGGGAAGCCATTCAGTTATGTAGAAATTGTAAAAGAATGCATTGTCAAAGTTGTAGGATGTTTAGACCCCAATAACATTTCAAAGTACAAATAACTGCCTCTTTCAAGGGTAACCATAACTGATCGGCAGCATGAATGACGCTTCAACTTAACAGAACAACTCGATGCAATACTTCAAAAGGAAAATATACATTATTCAATCGCTTTGGATGAATCAATGGATACTACTGAATCAGTGCAGGTTTTATACTTCATCCAGGTCGTGACAGAAGATTTTCTTTGGTATGAGGAGTTACTCACTTTGGGCACTTTTGTGAACAGAACACAGAGAATAGATATCTTCAACAACAAACAAGATCAATGCCGTGAAGTTGGACTGAATTTAGTAAATGTACTGAGTATATGTACAGATGGTGCACCTTCCATGACTGGAAAACATGAAGGGTTTATTGCATAGATAAAAAGAGTATTAACAGATCCAGATGCTCTCATTTCTTTTCAATGTATCTTGCATCAGCAAAATCTCTTGTGTTAAAGCTACTATTTTAAGTGACATTTTGCCACAAGTTATAGGTTAACTATATTTTTGCAAATGCAACACAGCATCATCAGTTTTGTAACTTGCTAAATTTGAATGATGAGGTATTCAGTGTGTATTTGCCATATCATTCTAAAGCTATTGC
>NW_012149352.1:862105-862857 GCF_000956105.1 Propithecus coquereli
GTAAGAGTCGGTGAGTATTATTATTGTTGTCACTACAGAAAAGTATTATTTGAGTTTTTCACCTTTTCCTACCAAATTGGAGTCTGTGACACTACAAAGGAGAGCCCTAGTGGGTGAACAGATGTTATCCTATACCTATATATAAATGAGTATTTTTATATTTTCTCTTATAGAAAGAGAGAGCTATTTTCTGCATGCAGGGCTCTGCCATGATGTCCTCTCTGTCTAGAGGCTGTATTTTAACTCCTCTCTTCTCTTGGCTCTCTATACTCATCCTGTGGGTCTCCATTTCAATAACTTGCACTAGAAAGCCTTCCCTGAACCTCCTCCAAGAGTGAACCCCTGCACTCCTGTGGTGTACTGTATTTTATTCCCCATACTTCACCACCACATTGACTGCTTAAATGTCTGCTCAGTTACTACCATTTTTTGCCAAATAATAACCTCTTTGAAGGTACAATTCATATTTATTTGTTTCTCATTATATTTTCAGTGGTGTGAGGATATCATGCCTAATCCCATTGCCTGGTATACCATAATATATTGCCTTGGTACTTACTTGTTAAATTACTAAACAGAGGAATATGAATGGGCCAACATGTAACATTTGCATGGTTTGGGGCAAAAAGTGCAAATTGAGGTCCACATTAACAAATATCCAAACATTTAAAAGTTATATATCACTTCAGCTAGTATTAAAAGAAATATCTATTCTCTTACTTTGATATACTTAAGGCTATAATTTCTATATA
>NW_012149352.1:864522-866938 GCF_000956105.1 Propithecus coquereli
CTTAATCAATATATATCTGTCTATATATTCTATTGCATGGAAATCTGTGTATTATTTTTTACAAAATATTGTTTTTGTTTTCTTTATGTTGAATGCTCAACATGTGCTACAAGTTTGCCAGATGGTTGGCAATTTTAATCTATTTTGAAACAAAGACTGGAATTACTGCACTATCTGTCTAAACCATATTTCAAAGTTTTTTCAAAAAGATCAGTGATTTTCTGTGAATATATATGTGAAGCACACACACATACAGTCCCCTACAATGAAGAAGTATCAGGAATGTTCACCACGAAAAGCTTTTGTGTGTGTGCCTGTGTATGACCTACATAATCAACAGAACTTCCCAAGAGAATTAAATGAAATCGTTCAATTTTTTTCTGCTTTTAGAAAAGTTTTCTTCTTATTAGATATTCAAAGAGAGTAGTTGTCAAAGGTCCCTTTGCAAGTTCACCTAATGTACTGTTTCCACATGTGTTAAACTTACAGCTCACTGCTGACTTGGAGAGAAGAGGGTATCTAGTTGCCAAAGCTTTCAATAAAAGAGTTTTATTCAGTTTTATTGTGAAGATACTTGAGTAATATTCTTATTCAAAATATTCAAAAAGGTTACTTCACACACACTCTAGCTTAACTTCAGAGAATCTCCCCATTAATAAAATCTAAATATTTAATGCCTGTGTCTGTGATGAAATTATAAAGCAAATTCCTTATCTTCATTTTACAGTAAAATTTATAGACTTCTACATCTTTCAGTGGGATCACAGGCAACAAAACGAGGCCAAAATACACGGCATCAAAGTCTATTACACGTGTTGCCTCCTCAGTGAAAACACTTTACTTTTTAGCTCATCACCCTTCATATTTTGTATCTGATGATCCAAACACAACTACATATTTTATATAAAAAACAGTCAAGGTATATACACACTTGTGAATGAGGTACTGCTACTAAACCCAAAAGGGGTCCAGCCTACGTCCAGGTACCAGCTACACAGATAAGCAATTATTAAAACAATGAGGATTGCCAAGGGAATCAGCCTCAGATCTGTGTCTCCAAAGAGGGGACATTAACAAGGGGCATTGTAGGGGGGAAGGGCATGCCTTTAACCCTCGCTTGGGTGAGACAAAGACATAAAATGTAACCAAAATGTTGATACCCTCATAATACCCTGAAATACAAAAAAAAAACCAAAAAAAAAGAAAAAACAAGGGGCTATGTGCATTCGAGGCAGGTTAGTGAGGGCTGTTGAGTCTTGGCATCAGGAAGTCTGCCCAGGGCCCTTCAGAATTTCATCTCCTTTGGCAGAAATTCCACCACTTCTGGAAACAACTGAAAAAGGTCAAGTAGTTAAGCAAGAGGATTATTTAAGAAATGTATAGAGGTCATTGAAATTTGCTCCTAAAGTCAGTTACAATATCCAGTTGCCATTAAAAAAACAAAAATTGATCAGTAGTTACGGCCAGAATATGTCTTGTGCATTCTCATCTCTCTCCTTTAATTCAACAAGTAATTGAGTGCTAAGCATGCACTAAGTGCTATTTTAAATTTCAATGCTGGAGTTTGAGTAGGAAACAAGAAAACAAAATAAAAAAGATCCCTGGCATAGTAGAACTTACGTTTTAAAGGCAGATGAGCTGGGCTATTAACTAGTAAGAAAATTTATAGGTGGGATAAATTTAGAGAAGGGTAGATGTTAGGAAGAAAATGCAAAAAAGTGAGGGACAAAAAACTCCTTGAGGGAGGCAGGGATGTCAGTGGGGTAGACAGGGAGCGCCTCACTCTGAAGTAACAATGAAAGGATGTTCAGCTTCCCCTCTAAAGCTGATCCCTCTACCTGTTCTCTGGATCTCATCCAGCTTTCTGGAAAAACTTCCTCCATTGATTTATTATTTCTCTGACCGATATCTTCAACTCCTATCTAGGAGGCATCTATTATTCTGGCTTTCAAGCCTCCCTTTTTCTCTCCTCTGGAAACATCAGCTGTTCTACTGAGAACAAAACCTCCACCATCTCTAATTGTTTCCATGGCATTCTAAGTCATGTTTGTCCCACCCTCTGGCCTTATGGTGGTGCCCATGACAGGCCTGGTCAATTCTATTTTACAATCCTCTAATCATAGTTAACGGCCCAGAGATGGACAGGTGAGCCCAGTGCGGTCAAAGTCCTTCTCTGAGATTGGATGTGCTGATGCTGAGAGAGCGAATTTTTCTTTTTCTAATTTCTATGGAATGGGAAACAACTTCGTTTGGATCCCTGGAGTCCCTGAGCCAGCCATGTTCCCGGATATCATCGATTGCTGAGTCAGTATTTATTTTTTCATTTTCTTTAATAATTTGATATAAATCATTGTCAACTAGAACCACAAGAGTCCTGAACATGGCCCACGCTGCTTGGCTTCTTCTGTTCATTACG
>NW_012149352.1:867533-911186 GCF_000956105.1 Propithecus coquereli
TTGTGTTCCAAGCCAGATACTGGCATTTAGGGGAGGTTAAACTTGCAGGGCTGTTCTGAGAATGAAATCACACACAAAATTTACTTAACACATTGCCTGGCCTAAAATTCTCAACAAAGAGCAGCCCTGAAAAATATGCTCTGAAGGAATTTAAAAAAAATTTATAAATAAGGCACCTTTTTACTGCCACTCTCAGTATAAATATCCATTTTGAGAATAAAACTCAGTTTAAGACATCGTGACACACATAACACTCAACTTTCAAATCAGACAAATAGGATGAAGCCCACTCTATCTCATTTATTTAATCTTTCATTTTAATAAAATTATCTCCACTTTCTCAGCATAAAACTCTTCCTACTTCCTAACACAGGCTGTAGGTGTCCCTGAGAAATCCCTGCTCACCCTTCAGCTCGCATGCAGAGCAAGCATCTCCTTCTCAGAGGAGGCTCTTGGCATGGATTACTCCCCACTGAAGTCTCCCCCAGATCTTGTGCATTTCCTTGCAAGAACATTTATCACTCTGTACAGCTATTATTTGTTTATGAGTCAATCTCCCCTGTAGACTTTGAACTTCTTGATTTTGAGGGCTCTTTTTTAACCAACACTACATCTCTAAGTATAAATTGATGAGAACTTTCTGTGAAACATGCACATTTTACATGGACTATAAAATCCTCCCTTCCCTAATTACAAACTTGTGAGCTGTGAAGCATTCCCAGAAAGGAAAGTGACTATAGCACTCAAAGAGATGCCTCCCTTGTATTTCACAGCTATATCGTAAAGCAGCATGTTTTTGACCTTACCTTCCTCTATACAAGAAATACATGTAAATATGATGCATTTAACAATTGGGTCTTCGTTTTAAATATTTGCAATCTAGTTGTACTTGAGATTGGCCTTACCATATTCTCAGATTTAGAAAATTTGTTGTGAACAATATTTGCTTATCTCAGCTGTCTTTGATTTACTCTGTAGCTTGACTTTCAAGTGGAATCTTCTGATTTGAGTTCATTTTATGACTAATGCTGTAAGATGCTGATTGCTTGAATTAAAGCCTCTTTGCTCCTCAAGCCATTCACACGCAATCCCTAACAAAAGAACAAAAACAATGTCAGCTTTCCAAGATGCAAAAGCACTCTGTACAGTGTTCCCAGACAGGCTAAATAAGAAATGACTGAATGCAGTAGTAGGAAGGTGCTTAACCCTAGTCAGCCTCCATGTAGGATGTTTTCTATGTCTTGGTTGAGATCTTTAGACCAGATTTTAAAATGATCAAAATATGAGATTCAAGGGATCCAGCCTACCTTAAAGCTCAATGATGATAAATATCTTTATAAAAATGTATGTATGTTTCCAATAATTGCCATTAAAATGACCATAAATTTAGTGTCATAGCATCAACACAAATGTATTATCTCATAGTTCTGCTGGTCAGAAGTCCAGCAAGGGTGTCACTGGGCTAAAATCAAGATGTGGGAAGTGCTACATTCTCTACTAGAGGCTCTAGGGTGAATCCGTTTTCTTGCCTTTTCTACCTTCTGGAGTCCACTCACTTTCTGTGGCTCATGGCACCTTCCTCCTTCTTCAAAGCCAGTAATTTTGGGATGAGTCCTTCTCATGGATCAAGTCCTTCTCATACTGTTGTCTCTCTGGTTCTCCCTTTTGCCTCCATATCTCACTTAAAGGTCTCTTGTGATCATATTGGGCCAAACCAGATAATGCAGGATAATCTCCCCTTATTAACATCAACCAATTAGTAAACTTGATTTAATCTGCAACATTATTTTCCTTTGCCACATAACCTGACAGGTTCTAGGGATTATGAAGTATTAGTATATTTTATATATTAAATGGGACATGCTTATACTAAAAAAGTATTTGTTATACATCTGAAATTCAGATTTAGCTGGGTGGGTGTTTTGTATTTTTATTTGTTAAATCTGCAGTCCTAACCAGGAATGAGTGTAAGTAACCTTGAACCCTAATCCAGACAAAAAAGCACTATAGAACCTAAAGTAGTTCACTGGTATGGATACTTATTACACTCATATATAAAAGTAAAATTCATTACTCCAACAATATAGGAATTGTCAAGTCAAATATCTTTTAGATAGAATAATATGTGTCAATTAGAATGTTATTTCCTTAATTCCCTTATTTGGTAGGCAAAAAATCATATGATTTTGTAATGAGAAGTAGGATACAAAATTACATACAGAATACAATTACAGCAACATAAACATAATAGGTTAGGCACATAAAGATGTTGGAAACAAATATTCCAAAATTTTAAAAGAAGTTTGTCTTTCTTTGTGGGAGAAGGGGTGATTGTTATAAAATTTCTTTGCCTTTATACATACTAATTGTACATATTTATGGGATATTTGTAATCTTTTGCTACATGTATACAATGCATGTAGTGATCAAATTGAGGTAATAGAGCTATCCATCACCTTTTTTACATTTTTTTCTTACTTTCTTTCATGCATTGTTTTCAATGTATAACGATACAAGTAGATGTGATGTGAGCAGATGATAATGGTAAAGTTTATCCTTCTTCTCAAAGGGATAATTGTTCTGGTGACAGAGGTAGTTAAATTACATTGGATTAAAAAGGGAAACTTAGCATGTATACAATTTATTTACCATTTGTGAATGGAAAATATTATGTATTGTATATTGTCATTTTGCAAAATTTTTACACTCTATTCTGTCCAGAAGTAAACAGACAAAACGTAGAGTCTGTTTCTTTTGAACTAAATATATTCAAATGCCTACTGGTTTAATAACACTTGAGAAAACACATCATGTTGTGTGTATTTAAAGTTGTGATATAATCATGTAGATAACAGTGGCGGGAATCACTGTCATACAACTTCAATGCTTTTGCTAATTAGCAACATTTGTGAGAACCTGGTCATTTCCAGCAACTTGTTCTTTTGATTAATGTCTTGAAAGTAAAGCCAGCTGTTAATTATGTTAACAACCAATTCCTTGGGAATCATCATAATCCATTTTAATGGATTGACATTATTAATCAAACCCAGAGACCTGAAGTGTCACAAATTTGAAAATTCAGCTTTGCTATGCATCAGGGTGTAAGATATGTGAGAAAACAAAGAATAACAGAAGAATTGTCTTCATTTGGTTTTTTTACCAAGAAAGTAATTTTTTTCCTAATTATGTGAGCAGTCTTTGATTGCTATTCAGCTAAGCTGCCTTACATGATGCAAAACATCCAGCTAGGGAGTAGAAAAAGTAATTCAAAATTAGTTGTTTGACATATCGCTGTAAAAGAAACAAGATGTTAGACAAAATTCAGTGAGAAACATAAAACAAACAAAACCTGACATTGTGGGCATAAATTCAAGAGAAAGGTCACTGAAAGAGAAAAGGAGCTAAAAGAGACTTAGAAAGAAGGATGCAGGAGAACTTCGTGTTTTTCTTCCCTCACCTTCTATCATTTGCTACTTTTAGCCATTTGTGTTTTGTAAGTGCATAAAAGGCCAAATGACATTCAAACCATTGATAAAATGGCCAACGTCACATGCATTAGTTCCTTGTTCTGGAGTTACAGGCCTTAATGATGATAAATATTTTGACACACTTGAAAAAGACTCAAATGAAAGAGTATTATTAATAAAATATCCCATTTTGTATTTCCAGTTAACAGATCTATATCAATAGCATTCAATCATTCATTCTTTCATTCATTCATTTATTCATTAATGCAGTGCTAATTATTGACTTCCTGCTTTGTGAAAGCCATTGCTGTAAGTCCTACAGATATAGAAATGGGATAAAAGATAATGCCTCGCCCTCACGGAGCTTATGGTACATTGAGAAGAGAAGAGGATAGCATAATTCAGGTAACTCTAATTTGGTGGTAAGAACTGTAAAGAAAATTTAAAAAGGGCAATGTGATAGAAGGGACACGAAGGGAGGGTTAATTTAGATGGGATAAACAAGGGAAGATTCCCTGAGAATATGACATTTACAAATAAGCCTGAACAACTGGAAGGAATCAGCTAGACAAAGTTCTGGGTAAACGAAATTCTGGGAACAGGGTGCTAGTGCAAAGCCTCTAGTGTGGAAAAGCATTTACTATGTTTGAGGGACTAAAAGAGAGAGACATGTGGGCTTGCATATAGTGAACGATGAGTTGGAAAGTGGTGTAACTGGAGCTGCAGACAGGCAAGGACCAGATCTCAAAGGGCATTATAGGCCATAGGAAGGGTTTATTCAGATTTCCCTGGAAAGAGATTGGCAGAGTGGTGAGCAGGTCAGTGACACGGTCTGAATTAATGCAATCCTAAGGGCAAAGACCTTTCAAATGAATAAAGGCAGAGACAATTGATGGTCTATACATAGGAGTAGGTTCTGAAATTAAATCATATATTGTCCTTGTCTTCCTTTTTCAACAAAACACATTTAACAAGAAGGAGTTTGACTTTGAGTTAAACAGCATATAATTTCTCTAATAGTCTTTTCTCTGTGAAACCGATTGATTATTCAAAAACATCCCCTCAATTACAGAGGGGTTGTAAAAATACTCTTTCCTAACCAGATTGTCTCTGAAGCAAAAAGGAAGTTTTTTGGTAGCGTATTCAAGGCTTCACCCGTCAGAGCTGTTTCCAGGCACTTTGTCCTTCCTTATTAATGTGATGAATGAGGCAAATGGTCACCTTAGCCTATGTCTACTTATAACGAATTAAACAGGCAAAAAACACTAACTTTTGCAGCTCTAGAGAACTTACATTTTATGTAATACACACACATGTGTTCAATGCTATATATAAATTAGAATTTTTGCACTTTTTATTGACTTTGCTATGATAATTATTTTATAGACAAATAAATAAAATGGATAAGAATCTCAGAGAAATACTGAAAAAAGAAGTATTGAGACCAATCAAGAAATGATGTGCTGTTACACTTGACAAATGGTTGTTCTTCTTCCCTGGTTAGCACAAAAGTAGACTTCAATGTGATATTTGAATAATATGTAAGTATTGGGCCAGTTTTTCTTCAATGCTACTGGTAAGTGTGGTATAAGTGAGAGGTAGACCAATGTCTTGCTTTGCAGAAAAACCAGAATGACTGGGATATAGGAGTTGTTACTGTTAATTTGAGCCAAATTCTAGCAAGCTATGCATCTAGGAGAAAATATTGAATAGCTCTAAATCCTTAGATAGCCTCTGTAGAATTAGGTGGTTTTAGGGAAGTCTTCCCAAAATCCTTCTTTGTTTCTATAATTCTATGATGTTTCATAAGTGGAAAGAGCCACTGATTGTCAAGCTAGTCCTAACTGGGGCACCAACTAGTGACTTTGTGCCCAACTCCTTCCTCTCTGAGGTCCAGTCTTTTTATCTAGACACATAAAGGACTCCGTATTGCAATTTCCCTTGTAGATTAAAAATTCAATTTAATGACTATGAAAAAGATAAGGCTTTTCTCACTATGTTGTTTTCCTAAAGGCAAGATGATTAATTGCTATATCTGTTTTCCCAGACCTCCTGGCCATTAAATATGTGGGTTTATAGGGTGAGTAGCTGGGGTTTGCACAACACATTGTGATGTTAGAAAAGATATCATGTGCATGATACTGTATGGACAGTATAAAAGAGATAGATATATATTTTACTAGGTTTGAAAAATAGCCTGAAAAGACATTGAACCTATAATTATTCACATGATGTTTTAACCAATTCACAATTCCTGAATATAGTGCTTAAAATAGATGCTAATACATTTCTAATCATATAGCATTATCTAAGGATAAAAAGACATGTGGATCTTCTCTACTTGTAATAATAAATACTTTCTGTTACAGATTTTACAACTACAGAAAATGTAAAATATAACTTGCCTTTAGTTCTATCATCTGTAGGAGTCCTGTATTGTATTATCTTTTGTATTTTTATATTTGTGAATACCTTGGATTATAATATAAAGTTTAGTATCGTATTCAGTAGAACAATGTAGTTGTTTTCAGTATATCAACATTAATTTTAAACTTAAGCCCATATCCAAAGTGATTTTAATATCTCTTTAAATATCTTTCTCAGCTTTAAAAACCAAACATGTACATTATTGAATTTTTCTATTTTAATTTCTATGATTCTAAATTATTTTCCATTATTCTATATTTTAGCATTACCATATTGTATAATATACAATTTATTTGTGCATCTAATATTACTCAGCACTTTCTAGCACTCTATGTGCCTGGAGAATGCTAGGTTCCAGGAGACCCAAAGGCAGGGACTTTGTACTCAGCTAGGGAACTTAGCTATGTATTCACCTTAGCTAGAGGAAAAACATACAAAGAATTTAACAGGTGTCATTGTAAAGAAATTATCATAAAGGCCTAGGAGAATAGAAAATAAAAATAACTTAAATCTCTCTAGACATGTTTGAGGAAGGAAGCAAAGTTAGAACTCCATCTGAAATAGAAAGTGGGAGTTTAGCATACCAAATATGTGGGAAAAGCATGTATATGCAAATACATAATAGAAAGTCCACCATGACCAGGAAAATGTCTAGAATTTCCCAGATCAGCTGAACCAAGTGTTTTGGGGTATAGTGACTGGTAATGGGCTGATATAATAAGCTAGGGCCAACCAGACAGTTGTATATATACCGCGGGACTATTCTCCCCTTAAAAATGAGAAAACTGAGTCACATATAGAACAATTAACTCAGCAGCATGTAGATAATGATGAGTTGGAGCTTTAACTTGGTGCCACCTGAATCCATTGCGGTGTTCTCTCCACTGCGCTCAGCCAGAGCTGCACGATGTTGCCCCATATGCCATAGCACAGCAACGAAGAAGTATAAGAATAGAAGTGGCAACCCCGTGCTTTGTAAAGATTTCTCTATTAGGAAGGAAATATTTGTTTCTTCCTCTGGCAATCTCCCTTGCCTCTTATATTGTAGCATCCTGGAACTACAATAAAGAGAACCCATTTGATTTATATTTAGCTGAATTTACTTCCCAGAACATGTCTGGAGAGAGTTCCCTGCAATTGTTTAAAGCTTTGTTTTTTGACCACAGGCCAAGACGAGTGCTTTTCTCACCAGCTTCCCTCATCTATCATTTTTTTCACTGGGTCGTCAGATACCCTCATTTCTCCTGTGATATTCACCTGTTTATATTAATGCTAATATTTATGTGGTGGCTTTATCCATGGATACCATAGAATGTTTAAATGATACTGATCAGGTGCTGAATGTCATCATTTCAGGACCAAGCATGCCTTACCTGTGGACTTTGACTAGCACAGGTGCCACTGCAAAGTGCATTAATATTTCATTGACACAGCTTCAGTGGTAGATAGGCAGGAGATAGGCGATCTGGGTGATCTGGGTGACTGTCTTGAAACTTTTGACTACTGATCTATTGATCAGAGACCAGGATATGTGAGTAAAGCTTTTTAAATCTCTCTAAAGTTAATCTCAATTCAGAATTTTCTTACTCTTCCTGTTTTAACCAGCTGGATTTTTTCAAAAGCAGTTGGAGTATTTGATACACTTTGTGGGCCCTGTTGCTTATTGTAGATGGAGACATATGAATAACTGGAAAATGCCCAAGAGAAGAAAATGGAAGCAATTAAAGGCTTGGGAAGTATGTCATAAAAGAAAACTAGAGAATCCATGGAGAAGTGAAGAGGAAAGGGTAATTAATAAATCTTTATGTTCTGGAAGAGATACTGTACAGGTGGAGACCATGCATTTGTTTTCTTCCTTCCCATTTAGTCCAAGGGAAAAGAAATTGTGCGAATATTGATATGGGGAATCAAGGTGCTATATGTATGTATATCCATATAAGTGTGTGCATATATATCCATATATGTATATATATCAAGCAAAGATTATAATCAAAGCATGAAGGAAGAATGTTATAGAATCTTCTTTCTGAAATTTATTTTTAACATGGTTATCTATTACATTTAATTAATACTACATCGTTTGTATGACTCGAGAACACAAGCACTATGGAGACAGAGATCAATAAGCCACCCACCAGTTTGTAGAAAAAAGTAGAAAGAATATGTACCTATTATATCCAACATAATGTGCTAAAATAGAGGTAGCTAGAAGAGAAGATGGCAGCACTGATATGTCCAGTATGTGATTGGAAATTAGAGGTTAGAATCAGCGGCTAGAAATAAATATGTGGGAATATTCAAGTTATAGGTGATATTTTAAAAAAATAAGAATGAGTGAAATATCCAAAGGATATTCGACAAATACTAAATGTTATTTTAATAAAATTGATCATATGATCAGATGCTGGATCATCGCTTTGTGATTATAGAAAGGTTTTTTTCCCCAGTAAACTCATATATGCAAATATTATAGATATATATTCTATTTTAATGTATTTTTTTGTTTTTTCTGTGCAATAATAGGTATTAAGATACAAGGAAAAAATAGCATTAGTAATTCCATGTAGGGCAATACAAACTTTTCTTTTTCTTTTTTATTTCAGCATATTATGGGGGCACAAATGTTTAGGTTACACATATGCCTTTGCCCTACAAGAGTCAGAGATTCAAGCGTGTCCATCCCCCAGATGGTGCGCACCACACCCATTAGGTGTGTATATACCCCGGCCCTCTCCCCACTTCCACCTATCTGACACCTGATGAATGTTACTACTATATGTGCATAGAAGTGTTAATCAATTAATACCAATTAGATGGTGAGTACACGTGGTGCTTGTTTTTTCATTCTTGTGATATTTCATTTATTAGAATGGGTTCCTGCTCTATCCAGGATAATACAAGAGGTGCTATATCACCATTGTTTCTTGTGGCTGAGTAGAACTTCCTGGTACATATATACCATGTTTTATTAATCCACTCATGTATTGATGGGATCTTGGGCTGTTTCCACATCTTTGCAATTGTGCTGCTATAAACATTCTAGTGCAGATGTTGTTTTTATAGAATGTCTTTTTTTCCTTTGGGTAGATACCCAGTAATGGGATTGCTGGATCAAATGTTAGTTATACTTGTAGGTCCTTCAGGTATCTCTATATTACTTTCCACAGAGGTTGTAACTAGTTTGCAGTCCCATCAGCAGTGTATGAGTGTTCCTATCTCTCCGCATCCACACCAACATTTCTTGTTTTGGGACTTTTTGATAAAGGTCATTCTCACTGGAGTTAAGTGATATCTCATTGTGGTTTTGATTTGCACTTCCCTAATGATTAGAGATTTTGAGCATTTTTTCATATATTTTTTGGTCATTAGTATATCTTCTTTTGAAAAGTTTTCTGTTCATGTCCTTTGCCCACTTTTTGATAGGGTTGTTTGATTTTTTTTCTTGCCGATTTTCCTCAGTTCTATATGGATTCTAGTTATCAGCCCTTTATCGGATATGCAGCATGTGAATATTTTCTCCCATTCTGTAGGCTGAAGAACTCTACAGTGAGAACTATGAAACACTGAGGAAGTGAATAGCAGAGGATATAAACGGGTGGAAAACCATAGCATGCTCATGGGTCAGCAGAATCAACATTGTTAAAATGTCTATACTACCCAAAGTGATCTACAGATTCAATGCAATCTCTATTAAAAACACCAACATCATTTTTCACAGATCTAGAAAAAATAATTCTACCCTTCATATGGAACCAGAGAAGAACATGTATAGCAAAAGCAATCTTAAGCAAAAAGAACAAATTGGAAGGCATCAATTTACCAGACTTCAAGCTATACTACAAAGCTATAATAACTAAAACAGCATGGTACTGGTACAAGAACAGAGATATAGACCAATGGAACACAACTGAGAACTCAGATATAAAACCATCCTCATACAGCCATCTAATCTTTGACAAAGGATACAAAAACATACACTGGGGAAAAGAATCCTTATTCAATAAATAGTGCTGGGAAAATTGGGCATCCACATGTAGAAGACTAAAACAGGATCTGCATCTCTCACCTCTCACAAAAACCAACTCATGGTGAATAACAGACTTAAACCTAAGGCATGAAACTGTAAGAATTCTAGAAGAAAATGTTGTAAAAACTCTTACAGACATTGGTCTAGGCAAAGAATTTATGAAGAAGACCGAAAGGCAATCATAGAAACAACAAAAATAAATAAATGGGACTTGATCAAATCAAAAAGCTTCTGCACAGCCAAAGAAACTATCACGAGAGCAAATAGGCAGTACACACTTATAAATTGGACATCCAGAGTGCATACACTGAGGTCCTTCTAAAGTTCAACCTGTGTAACAGGTGAAATCGTGGTAAACAGTGTAAAGTACAATTCCTTTTCTTCTAAAATCTGATAATACACCTCAGAGAGAAAACAAACATAAAGTACAAAGGGGTGAGAAATAGATTATTTTAACACATGGCATCAGAATTCAGATGGTGGAGGCATCTCTTTTATTTATATGTTTTCAAAAAATGAGACATCTCCCTTTCAAATATTGGGAAAGATTTTGTAAAAATAGAATAAGATCTTCTGTTAGAGAACATGAGGAAGACTTTGCTTTTGCTTTTGAGATGGAAAAGTGGGGTAGGGGAAAGTTGAGATTAGAGGTTCAAAAAATGGATAGAAAATTATAAATACACTATCTTAATAAAAAGAAAAGCCAAGTAATAAGGTGGTCATTGTTAACATTTGCATGCTTAAAGTCAATTTAAAATTATCTCTGTTCATAAACCCCTTCTTTATCTTCCAACTAGGAAAAATAAGTATTGTCAATGTAACTTTCAACTGTTAGTAGTAGCAGATTAGGGAATGCAGATTAAAACTCCTGTTAAGGGCAGGGTGAGGTGGCTCATACCTATAATCTAGCACTCTGGGGGGCTGAGGCGGGAGGATCACTTGAAGCCAGGAGTTCTAGACCAGCATGGGCAACATAGTGAGACCCTGTCTCTACAAAAGCTAAAAAAAAAAAAAAATAGCTGAGTATTGTGGAGTGAGCCTGTAGTCCTACCTACTCATGAGGCTGAGGCAGGAGGATTTCTTGAGCCCAGGAGTTTGAGGTTACAGTGAGCTACGATCATGCCACTGCACTCTAGCCTGGGCAACAGAGTGAGACCCGTATTTGTTTAAAAAAAAAAAAAAGCAAATAAGTTTTTTTCTGCTCAAAGGAATCAAGAAATTAAAAAGGTTGTAGGAATGATACGGTCAGAGTTTAGGAGAAGACGGTCCCATGTTTTTTCTAGTGGTACTTGTCAATTACAGAAGAGACCGCTGGGAGCCAGAGAATTTAAAAAGAGGTTTTGAGAGCCTCATATGAGCTAGGAAATCTAAAATGTGGAGTCCAAGGTTTACTAGAGGTAGGGGTATGATAAAACACTTACATGTCAGGTTGGGATCCTGAAAGACTATATACTTAAAGAAGCGGTGAACTGGAAGTATAAAAATCTTGGCATGGATGAAACTAGCTTTGACACATATTAAACCCTAAAATTGGACTTACGTCTTGAGGGCTTACCAGTACCCCAGCCTCTTGGCAGAAGCAAGCATGCATCTTCTCTGGGAAAATATAACATTATCCCAAGTTTCAAATTATCTGGACAACTTGTTTACATACAATGCCAATCAGTCAAAAATCGTCAGGCACACAAGAAAACAGGGAACATAAACCCTAGAAAATTACATACAGGGACTCCAGATAATGGAGTTATTTGATATAGGTGTCAAAGTTACTATGCCTAGTATATTTAAGGTGATAGAAGTTAAGACTGAGAATTTGGGTGTAGAATTGCAAATTATTTAAATGATGACACACCAAATAAAAATCCTGGAACTTAAAAATAAAACCTCGAAAATAAATGATTTGATAGACTGGTTTAGCAGAGAACTTGAAGCAGAAGTTAGAATAAAGTAGATGGGAGGTCAGATAAAAATCCAAAAATGATGGAGAAATGCAAAAGAGAGAAGACATAGTGAATAAAATGAGAAGAAATAACGTGTAATTGGAGTCCTAGATGGAGAGGAGAGAAAAAAAGGGGACAAAAATACGTAAAGGAGTAATGACAGAAAAATTTACGGCCCTTTAAAGGCATCAAATCATAGTATCAAAAGATGTCTATAGAACTTCTGATTCCAGATTCAATATAAGTACATTGTAACATATTCATTTCATAAACTACAACAAAAAACTGTAGACAATATGCTAAAAAAGTTTATCAAACACTTTAAGAGTTGGAGAAAAGGAAGACTGCCTTGGAGGTCTCTGGACTTGAGGAACAACGCAATGGGATTTCTGCACTGCAGCTGCAGATATTGTGGGAAGTACCGTCTTTATTCACAACTCTGCAATAACGAGGCAATGTAGCCTCTCCCAACCATAGAGCCAGGGGAGGTATTTGGAGAGGAGGGAGTTGCCTAAAGGGGTTTTCAAACTCTGTGTATGAATTCCTGAGCAATCTGAGTGACCCAAACATAAAAATTACAAGAAACAACAGAGTAAAAGAGTTGAGAACTGAACACTGGTCTTAAATACCATGCAGGATTCAGATAAGCCTCTGAGAAACACAAATGGAGCATACGAAATTAGCACTGCAAAGGCTTTGAAACCTAAAGTGCCATTTGAACCACAGCCCACAAAAGTAGACAAGTGTGTGCATTTTGGACTTAAGAAGGTTTACTGACTGCTAAATAGAATATAAAATAGGATGCAAAGTGTAAAGTCTCATAACATACTGCTTATAATGTACAGCCTAAAATCCCAAATTACTCATCATGGCAAGAACCATTATAACATCAATATCAATGAAAAAAAAAACAATCAATACACGCCAACACTAGGATGACACAAATGTTGAAACTATCTGACAAGGATTTTAAAGCAATGTTACCAACTCGATGTTTGTGTCCTCAAAATTTAGAGGTTTAAGCCCTGACTAATCCCTAATATGATGGTATTTGGAGATGGGACATTTGGGAGGTACCTAGGGTTAGAGGATAAGGATGGGACCCTGCTATGATGGAATTGGTGCCCTTTTTAAAGAGACACCAGGGAGCTTACTCTCTCTTTCTTGCTCTCTTTCTAGTGAGAAAGCAGCTACCTGTAAGGCAGAAAGACAGCCCTCATCAGAGCTCAATCGTTATGGCGCACTGATCTTGAACTTACAACCTCCAGAATCATGAAAAATGAATTTTTCTTGCTTAATCCATTTGGTCTATGGTATTTTGTTATGGTAGCCCAAGCTTATGAAGACAAGCAGCTATCATAAAGTTACTCCAGCAAGCAATTACAAACTTTCTTGAAATAAATTTAAAAAAATAGATAACCTTAGTTTAAAAATATGTGATATACAGTAGAATTAAATGGCAATTTTGAACTGAAAAATACAATAACAAAACTTGCCCTCCCACACCCCCTCCCAAAAAAAACCCTTAGTGGATGTGTTCAATAACAGAATGGAGATGCCAGAAAGAAATGTCAGTGAACTGGAAGATGAATCAAAATAAATTGTCAAATCTGAGAAACAGAAGGCAGATAGAAGCAAAAATGAACAGAACCTTGGAGACACAGAGGTCACAAGAACAATCATAAAAGATTTAACATTTATGTGATCAAAGTCCCAAAAAGAAAGGAAAAATTATAGGATTGAAAAAGTATGTGTGATATTGGCATAAAGAGAAATACATGGAATAGTAGAACAGAATGGATTCCAGAAATAAAACACACATATTAAGTCAATTGATTTTTGTCAAAAATAATGTCAAAGTCACTTAATGAAGAAAGAAAAATCTTTCCAATAAATGATGCTAGAGCCAGATATCCATATTTTTACAAACTAATAATCTTAAGTCCTTACCACACGCAATATGAAAAGATTAATTTTAAATGGAACATATACTTAAACAAAAAATCTGAAACTATAAAAATTCTAAAAGAAAACATGAAAGGAAATATTTGTGATCATGCGGTAAGCAAAGTTTTTGTTTTTTTTATTGTTTTAAGACAGATTCAAAAGCTATAGCTGTACAGAAAAACTTGGTCATTATTTTTTTATCATTTTTTAAAAATTCTGCTTTTAAAAAAATAGTGCGAAAAAGATGACGGGACAGGCTGATAACCGTCAAATAGGAAGAAAATATCTACAAAACATTTTTCTAAGAAAATAATTTATCCAGATTATAGATACAATTTATAATAAAAATACAAACCACTCAATTTTTAAAATGGGCAAAAATATAAACACTCCACCAAAGAAAAAACACAAATGGCTGATAAGCACATTAAAAAGTACTCAAAATCATTAGTTATCAAAGAGATGGAAATTAAAACCACAGAATAGGTCAATACACTCAAAAACATGCCTAAAATTAAAGACTGATGACAGCAAGTTTTGGCAAGGATGTAGAGCAATTGAAATTATTATGCATTTCAAGGGGAATATAAAATATGAAAACACTTTGGAAATCCTAAGAACTATTTTGGATATTTTTTATAAATTTAAACATAATTTCCAAATGACAGAAATTTCCCTCTTAGATATCTATCAATAGAAAAGAAAACATATGTGGACACAAATTTGTATGCACAATTCATTGCAGCTTTATTCATAATAGTTCCAAATTGGAAACAATTCAATTGTCCATCAATAGGTGAATCTATAAATAAGCTGTGGCATTCATTCAATCAAATTATTAAGCAACAAAAGGGAACGATATGTTTGAATCTAACAAACTTTATGATGGATGAATGCAGAAATATGCAAAAAGTACATACTGTAATTTCCCATGCACATGAAATTCTAAAAGAGGTAAAACTAATCCATAGTGGCAGAAAGCAGATCTGTGTTTGCTTCATCTGTAATGAGATTATGGAGATTGATAGAAAGGGATACAAGAAACTTTTAGGGGTGGTAAAATGTTATATATTTTGACTGTGGTAGTGGACACAATAACCTATGTTTAAAAGAAATCATCAACTTGTACACTTAAATGAATTCATTTTATTTAATATAAATTATATCTCAACCAATTTATATGAGTATATTTATGTATATATGCTTAAAATGTATACACATATGATTTGTTATATGTGTATATATATGTATATTTCTCTGTGTGTATGTGTGTGTGTGTGTGTGTGTGTGTGTTTGTGTGTATAGACTCCTAGAAAGAAAGAGAATGGAAAAACTTTATTGGTATGCCTAAAGAAAGATTTTTGTAGGAACACAATTCTACTAGAATGTCTATTACCTCAATGCATTGCCCAAAATAAGAAAACTCAAACATGCTCACAGAATTAGATACATTGAAAATCATAAAAATAATGATCACATTACATTATGCTAGTTATGTATTCATTCTCCTCCATTTTTTTTTAAATCTTAAAACAAACTATTAAATGCAGTAAAGAATATATTATTTGGAGGTCCAATTGATAGAGTGAATTTTTATTTTCTAAGGGAAGCAATTTTCTCCCAGTCTGACAATTTTGTAAAGCCAAATTATTATTTAAAGATGTCTTTAAAATTCAAATATGTGTGTGTGTTATAGACACATGTGGAAATGATATATTTCATTTTCTTCTGCAGCCAGAAAGATGGTTATCAATGCTAATATCCTTTTGTTAAAAAATTCAGGATAAGCTCCTGGATTTCATAAAGTGGTTGCTTCACTATTAACATGATTGTGGTATTATTTAACAAGCACATTTTTTTACATCTTAATTGGCTATTAAATATGGGCGGGGGAAGGAACTGCAAATTTGGTGCAAATGATATTTGAGAATTGTGTCCTTTAGTGGCAATTAATTATTTCAGTCCTTGATAATTTTCCCAAGTCTCTAGAGAGAGATGGGGAAAAGTCTATTTCCTTTATTTTTTTAACATCTGTGTTTGGGTTAAGATTCCTTTCTAAGTGAAATTGTGTTGCTGATTTCAAAATCCCCGAAGTTTTCGATTTTTTTTTTCTTTTAAAGTAACTTGCCTTTCAAAAATAATTTGAGCTTTCCAAGTCATTAAATTTCCCCCATGTTTCCTTTTGCGTATATGTAGTAAACACCCTGAGAAGAAAAAAGAACAAATGCAAAATATGTAGACAAAATTAGGCACCATTTTTAGTTTGTAGCTAGAGATGGCATATACTCCACAACTCACATTTATACTTCAAACAGGTTTATTAACAAAATTTGAAGGGCTTAATAATTTTCAAAGAAAAATATTGCCTCTGGGAGTCAAGGGCTTTTTGTGTTGTGAGCCAAAACTGTCTTCTGTGTTCCAGATACCTCTCAACTTTCTGGTGGGAATTCTGTGACATGCCTTTTTTATTAAGGTTAAGAATTATTGGATCAAACGTGGATATAAACCCTAATTTTAAAAAAATAATTAACAATACAGACTTGAAAACATTTATTTTATTTTCCAAGTACTGTTTGTTAGTCATTTGAATGGTTTAAAATTTCATGTCGTTTTTCAGAGAGCAAATTCTATGCTGGCCAGAAATCCTGATAGTGTACCCATTGAGTTAAGCCAGTGGTCCAATATTTAGCAAATACAGAATTCTTTGTTGTCCCTTTCTTCCACTGACTCAGAAAATGTCATAACAAAAGGTAAAAAAAAATGATAATAATAATTTCATCCTTCCTCAACCCACATTTTCTCTTCACCTAACCCAGCCCTATCACAAATGTCACAAATCTTAGCATAAGTTGAATATCTTGGCCTTTTTCTAATTAAAGGCGGCTGCCCAATTCCCAAGGCAATGCAAAAACCCTTCAGGTCCTAAAAAGAAATGACTTCCAAATCAAAAAGCTAGTAAATAAGTCAGTTTGGGGCCCAAAGCAATTATCATTACAAGAAAATATCTTGTTAAAAGTCTGTCTTGAGTTGGCTAGTTTTGGTCTTCCAGTAATTGGGAGGCAGACAGATAGCAATTTGACCCCAAAAATATACAAAAGCAATTTCTCCATCTTGTAATGACTTTTAGGTAAAAGTATTTATGCTAGAAATGCCTAAACAGCAAGAGTGTTTGTCACTGGCCAAAAATCTGTGGGTAATAGAACAATTTTATTTTAAATTGAATATAAATAATTCCAATTATACATTCTAAAATGCATCACCAGGCATTTTAACTGATCACATAACACAATTCAATTCAGGATCTCAGTCTTTATTTGATGCAAAGCATTGTGCTTAGTTCCAGAAGAGAGAGGATTATCAAAGTGGTTAAAATACAAGAAACTTGAAATTTGCCAGAGAAAGAGATGAAATAGAAGAAAATAAGGCATAAGAAAAATTCTGTAAATGAAATGCTTAGGGCCATGAGGATATAAGGAGGAGAAACTGCAGCATATGGACTTGGGGAGAAGGAAAGGTAATGAGGAAAGATTTCATGGAGAGTGTGATGTTTGAGATGGTCTTTGCAAGATAATATTATTTCCATAGGCAAAGTCAGTGCAAGAGAGCTTTCTAGGAAGAAGAAAGAGCCTGGAAATGGAAGAATGTGGGGGTATGTTATGAAAGCATGAACCATAAGATTTCAACGCAGGAGAGAAAACGAATAAGGTAAAAATAGACAATGTGTCTTCACTCAATCTGTGACAAATATGTGAAATTTCCCATTTTCAAGACATGGACAGTCAGTAAAGTATTTTTAGCAGGGAGGAGTAATAGGAATCTATCTATGTGGAGAAGAGGAGATTGAAGGTGGTAGGGGCAGAGGTGGGGAAGCTGTGAATCACTAGAGGTAACTGAAGCAAGAGAACTAGAGGCTGTGAATGCAAGAGTAACTCTGATGCCCTTAGAATGGAGGAAAGGGAATAATGTGAATTATTGAAATTCATATTTCAAATTATGTGAAAGCCATAATATAAAAAACTGCTTAAAAAGGGTAAAAGATAGAGAAGGTGGAAGTCATTGGACTCAAGGATTAAGGCCTAAAAATTTGGCAATATGATTTGGATAAAAGCAAGTATAGGGTATTCAGTCAGGGATACATTTTAAATGAAATGGCAGTATAGGTAATTGAACAAGAATTTATCTCTCTCCCACAGCCCTCAGCCATTACTGCTATAAAGACAAAAATGTCTGTATTATATTTGTTCATTCAAAAAGTATCTATTCTGAAAAAGAGAGTAATTGAAAAAAATTTGAATGAATTGTATATGAACTTAAAGCAATAAAAATATGGCTAATATATATTTAGGACCTTTCATATACCAGAAACCATTGTCCTGTTATATAATCATTTAATCTTCACAATTATATTATCTTCGTTTGAGAGATAAAAGATCAAAGCATAGAGGGGTTAGAAAAATTACCCAAAGACACAAAGCTAATGTATATTATATCACAAGCTTGGCCGAAATCAATGTCTATTTGTTTCCAGAATACATGTTTTTAGTCTGCATTTTGCTATATAAATTGCAATTGAAGCTCAAGGGATAACTATTGGTAAAATGGTAACAAGAAGACACCTTAGAAGACATCGACTGCATAGCTGAGTCTTGAAGGAAGAAATGGAGGTGGCGAGATTTAAGACAGAGGGAGAAGGTGTCAGGGGAGGAGTGGATTTCTAGGCAGTGGGAGCAGCCTGTGCAAAGGCCTGGAGGTGAGAAGAAAGGCACGTTTGGGGAATGGCAATTCATCAGGAACCTTATTATACTGTCATAAGAAGTGTCTCTGGGGAAGTGGGCACTCTTATGTCACACTGTCATTACTCTTTGAAAATATCAGAAAGTTATTAAATTTGATCTCAATTAAGCAGAGGCTTCAATTAGTCAGATTGCATCTCCAAAAATATTATTTTTTAATAAGAAAAGAAGAATGACAAGCATGTAACTCTCTTTCAGTCAGTCTCTTGGGTTAGGGCACAAATGAGCCTCAATCTTTCATCTGTTAAGTGAGGTTTGATGAGAACATCTCAGAGATCTACCAGCAAAGAAGAAAAAAATTCCATTTCTTTGATTTTTTTTTTTTTTTTTTTTTAAGATCTGTGAAGCTCAGGTAGGGAACTATTTAAAGTGAAATATGGAGACCATGGCCTCCTGTGTTATCAGGGTTGTTTAGGGTGGGGATGGTGTTGGTAGGTTTGTGGTCTGTGATGCTGTGTCCTCAAGAGAGGCAATGGAGAGAAAGGTTTGAAACATTGACTCTGAAGAACATTGCTTGAGTTTGGATCCTGGTTCCTGTGTGACCTTTGGCAAGTGCATTCATTATCTAATGCCATATAACAAATTATCCCAAACTTAGCAGGTTAAAACTGCAAACATTTACCACACCCCACTTCTGAAGCGCAGGCATCTAGGGCAGGCTTAGCTAGCTGGTTGTGGCTCAGGACGTCTCATGAGACTGGAGTCATCTGGAGAGGCCTGAGAAGCTGAGTTCACGGGTGCGGCTGTTGGCAGGAGGTTTCAGTTCCTCATTGTGTGGGTTTTTTCCTAGAGCTGCTCGCAAACACGGTATCTGTCTTTCCCTGATGCAAGGGATCTGAGAGATAAGAGAGAGAGAATGAGAAAGAGAGAAAAGATAAGAGAGAGAGAGAAAATGAGAGAGAAAAACAGAGAAAGAGAGAGAGAGTGCACATCCAAGACTGAAGATATTGTATGTTTACAACTTAGTCTCAAGGGGTATCCATCACATCTTCCATATACCATTAATTGGAAATTCATCCTTAAGACCATCCCAAACTCAAGGAGAGGAATTAAGCTCAACCTCTTGAGGAGAGGAGTATCACAGAATCTGTGAATATACCTTTTAATTATCACAAAAAATGATTTAATTTCTCAGGGTGTTTTTATACATCTTTACAATGGAGATATCAATAGTACTAGTACCTACCTATAACACATGGTTTGCATTAGTCAGAATTCTCCAGAGAAACAGAACCAATAGGGTGTGTGTGTGTGTGTGTGTGTGTGTGTGTGTGTGTGTGTGTACAATTTATAAGGAATTGGCTCACAGGATTACTGAGGTTGAGAAGTCCCAAGATCTGCAGTCAGCAAGCTGGGGACCCAGGAGATCCAAAGTGTAGTTCCATTCTAAGTCCAAAGGCCTGACAAGCAGGAAAGCCAATGGTGTAAGTTCCAGTCCAAAAGCTAGCAGACTCCTGACCCAAGAAATATCAATGTTTCAGTTCTAGTCAGAAGGTGGAAAAATCAATACCCCAGCTCAAGACAGTTAAGCAGAAGGAATACTTTTATATTCAGACTTTTGTTCTATTCAGGTCTTCAATTGATTGGATGAGGCCCAAGTACATTAAAGATTGTAATCTGCTTAATCCCTTGTACTGATTCAAATGTTAATCTCATCCAGAAACACCCTCACAGACACGCTCGGAATAGTGTTTGGCCAAATGTCTGGGCACCCTGTGGCCCAGTCAAGTTGACACATAAAATTAATCATCACAAGGTTATAACATAAACTTAAGTAGTTGTTGGCTGAAAAATGCTTAACACAGTGCAAAATGATAATTTGTTAAAGTTACCCTCATTTTCAGGTGAAACTGCTATCTAGAAAAATAAATTGATGTGTTGTTTAGCAATAACATATTAACTATTAGATCTGCATTTTTCTTTATATTATCCTTCTTTTTAATGTGACTTTAGGGGCAGTCAGAAAACTACCATCCCCTCACCCTAAAAGCAAAATACCATCTGTATTCATCAATAGTAATATTAGATGTGGACTCTATTTATGCTTTTCTGTATTAATCACTACCTTCTCCAGGTGATTTCCTTATAAAATGGAAATTTTCCTATAAAAGTTTTCCTTATAAAATTTATTAAGTTATTGTATTGCATGGCCACTATATTAAAGTATTTCAATGATTGAGCCTGACAGCCTGGGAGGGAAACATTAGGTCAGGTCTGCTATAGTGTATTCCAGCTTCAATGGGTTATTTTTATTCTTTATAAAAGGATGGAGACTTTCAGAAAGGGAAAACAGAAATAATACAGGGACATAGGAAAAGAGGGAGCTGGACACAAAATCTTTCCACTTATTTCCCCAAATTGACTATCAGAGTGTGGAGAAATGACAAAGTGATGTAAACAAAAGAAATACTTGCAGCTTAGCTCATGTTTTTTAACTAGTGCTCTGAAATCTTCCTCTCAGAAAGGTTTGTGTAGGACCAATTAATGGAACATGAAGCACCTTCCCTGGCAGCATCCCACCACACACACAGCTGTTTCTGAATGTCTTGGTTCTAGTCTCTGAAGAAGATGTAATTGAGGGAAAGTTTTTCCAAATACATAAAATCTCCCCAAATCACAAACCTTCTAGCTTTTGGCAGGCAGTAAGATGTTTTGGCTTTCAAGTGCAATTGCCTCTTCAAAGTATCCAGGTTATTGCAGGATAGCAGTAAAACAAAGACATGCTTTCCATGGAGACTTTTCAATAAGGTCTTCATGTACGTGAGAAAAATGCATTAACATATTAGCCCTCATTTTCTTCTCTGGCTCTTTATTGAAGGGAAAAGAACAATAATAAAATGTGGGGTGGGAGGGGGTGGGGGGAGAAAATGGATCTTTGAGTAGAAAGCAAAGTTATCTTCTAGGTCTTAAGAGTAAAGTCAAAATATTCTTTTATATTTTTTCTTAGTGTACCATGCCATTTGAAAAAAACAGGGTCATGTGGGAAACGGAGAACCAAGAAAAAGAATTGAGTATAATGCTTGGTACATAATAGGTGTTCAGTAATTGTCAGTCAATGAAATTGTTAACCAATTAAAGATGAAGCCACATTAATTTATCATTTGCATAAATCAGACTTTCCTTAAATCTTCATCTCCTCTCAGATCCAAGCTCTACATCTGAAGTTATCTTTGAAAAACTGCCAGCTTAAATGACACTAATCTCAGGAAGGCATGATCGTTTAGTTGGGGAAAGACAAAATAGTTCTACAATACTGACACTCTGTGGTTTGCATCATAATCAGGTAAAGCACTTTTTAAAACATAGATTGCTGGGACATCCCACCCTCAGAGTTTCTGATTCATTAGGTATGGAATGGAACCTGATAGTTGGCACTGATGATGAGTGCATCTCAGGGGACATCGGTGCTGCTGGTCCAGGGACCATACTTGAAGAAGCATTGTTATAAGGGAAGAAACAATGTTCTGAAAGTTCCTAGAGGTGTTTTGTTGTTGTGTGATTTTTTTTTTCTTTTATAAAGGGTTCTCTTTTGAATACTCCACACTTTGAAAATTACCTGAATATAATAAACCATATACATCTACTACATAACTTTGTATAATCTTTTATAATTAATCATATTTTTTCATATATATTGTCAGATTTGGTTTTCCAAATATCTTAATGAGTTAGAAAGGGTAGTAATTACTATATATCTATTTTCAAGAGATAATTAAAAGTTAAACTCACATGGAATAAAAGTAAGCATCTTGAAGACAATGATCATGTCTCATTTACTTTAATATCCTTAAAACTTAATAGTGTGATGAAAACATAAACAGTGTTCAAGAAATGTTTAATCAGTTAGTTAGTTTTGCACAAGGACATTTCTTATAACCAAGTTGAACCAGGGATCAAATAACAAATATGACTCCAAGTTCAGTGTTCTGCCCAATTCTCTGCAATACTCTCATAGCAGAGTATCTTTGCCCTCATTTCCCCTCTATATGCATGTAAAAGGGTAGATCTACAATAAGCAAGAAACAGGCATGAAATTTAAAAGCCATTTAAATATAGGGGCAGTGGTGTCTTCATTTCCTGCTTCATAGGATGATGCCTAACACGTAGTAGACTCATCACCCATGTTTGTGGGATTGACTGGTGTGTTTATGTTCACCCCTAGCTACAAAATCATGACTGTCGGTATCTGCCATCACAGAATTGCTAGCAGGCCTTGGGCTTGGGGAATAGGGTTCAGGGAAACCACAAGCCATGGAGGAGAGCCACCTGGGGTTTGGGCCATATGGCTCTGGCTTCTTCCTCGTAAGAGGGAAGCGGCCTCCTCAGACCAAAAAGCTTAGGATGGGTGACTGCCAATTCTGTTGACTGGCAGCTCCAGCCTCTAACCCTTGAGCTTGCTCTGCTATGCTTCCAAGTCCTTAAATGCATTCCAATCAAGGGAATGCTGCTAAATTGAAATAGATTTCCCCATCGCTGCAAGGAAACGAGACAAGACTTAACTTAGACTTCTAAAGCAGAGTCCCAGAGGGTATGAATATGCCTAATTAGACCTAGGATCAGACTCTTTAGTGCCCTGCCAGAGAGCTTTACTGAGTTTCTGTGGGCTGATGGGCACAGAATCTGTTTTCTGCTCATGGTGGCCTTGATTCCTAGAGGAAAAAAGCATAATGCAAATTATCTTATCCAAAGAATTTTTAATGTTAGAAGATGTTTCCCAAGTCAGTAATGGGCTGAATTTTTTGTATTTCTTGTATTTTCATGAAAAGGAACAGCTCTCATAAATGCCCCATTAATTACATCTATTCATTTCATTTAGTTATTTGAATAATTATATGCTAAATAAAAATTAGGCTTTCTTTAAAATTACTTTCATAAAATCTAAGCCATTTGTCTTTGTTTACATTTGTCTTTGTTAACCGCAATATTAATAGGGGCAACAATTACTATATAAAACTGAGCCTGATGAAAATATTTTAAAACAAAGAACCAGATTATACTTCTTTAAAGAACTCACCTTAAATGGTTATAAATTATTTTTTAAAAAACAATTAAACATAACTGTATAAACACGTTTCTCTTGGTGATCTCAGTAACCAAGGAATGTATTTACAAATCAAATGAACACAATTGAACACTCTGTATTTGTATTATCAAACACCACACAATGGGGCTGGGATGGTCATCTTTATGTTCCATCAAACAAAAAATGGCAGTTGCCCCCAGAGAAAGGCCTGAGATCCCGCAGAAGCCTCCTGGGGACAAGTGCACTTAGCCAAGGATGATTCATAAACAAGACAGACTACAAGAAGTGAAGGTTAGCGGTGATTTGCAAAGGGCCGCTATAGCTGGTGCAACAGCAAACTATGAGAAAAAAAGGTGGAAAAAAGTTTACCAGGTGAACTGGGAGAGAAAGAAGACAGATGAGAGAAAGGCTGTGGGTTACAGAAAGGGGTGGAACTGGAATCAAAGTGCTTAAGTGAGGTCTGACTGACAGAGTGACGAATTTTAACTGCAGCATCTTCTTTTTCTATGGTTTCAACTTCTCTCATATAAAGAGACAGTAACCATAGGCTATTGTTGCATGACATCTATGGTTTTGAAATAACTGTCTTGTAAGGAGAGGCGAATTTATGCGATGAATATTTATTGAGCATTAATATATACTAGACTCTACACTACATGATATTTATACATTGTGTTTGCACTGTTGAAATTCACAACCCAGTGGGGGAGGCAATCATTTACTATTATTTGAATTCAAGTAAGTGTTTTCTGAATTATTATGTGTGTGTACATGTTCACGTGTGTGTGCAGCAATTAAAGAAAACTATAATTGGAATAATTGCAAGGAAACATCTTAAAAATAATTAATACCAGATTAAATACTTAGCATAATAGGTCAATCATCAAAATAATTCTAACTTGCCTAAGAAGCAGATCAGACAATCACAGGTTAGTGTCTAAGAGTGATTAAGGCTTTGGAATTAGGGAGTTTTATTTCTATCTTGTTGCCATTACTTATTATTTGAATCACCTATGGCAAATTTATGAACTACTTGAAGTCTCCATTCTGCCCCACATCATGAAATTGTAGAAATTAGGTTGAAATGTGTGGCCCACATAGAAAATGGTTATAAAATGCTCACTATTTGTATAAGAAAAAAGGTGCCCATGTCACTTTATGAGACAAATAACTGCCTATCCATCTTCAAAGGTGAGAGTGAAAGGATTTTCTCTTATATATCTTCTAAGAGGTTTGTAGTTTTTGCATTTTACCTTTAGTCTATGATCTGTTTGAGACAATTTTTGTGAAAGGTGTAATGTCGGTGCCTAGATTCATTCTTTTGCATGCGGATGTGCAGTTGTCGTATCACCTTTTGTTGAAAAGATTGTCCTTTCTCCATTGGATTGCTGTTGCTCCTGTGTCAAAAATCAGTTGACTACTTTTGTGTAGGTCTACTTCTGGATTCTTTATTTCGTTCCATTGATATCTTTGTTTATTCTTTCACCAACACCACACATGCTTAATTACTGTAGCTTTATAGTAAGTCTTGAAGTTAGGTAGAGTCAGTCCTCCAACTTTTCTTTCAGTGTTGCATTGGCTGCTCTAGGTCTTTTGCCTTTCTATATAAACTTTACAATTAGTTAGTCAATATACACAAAATAACTTGCTGGCATTTTGATTATAATTGCATTGAATTTATAGGTCAAGTTAATCTTTTTACTGCCTGGATCCAACATAGTACTTGGCACATTATAGGGGTTCTATTAATTTTTATTGAAGCCAGATATCTATTGAGAAAAATTAAACATGGGTAATTTGCTATCACTCCAAACCTTAAGACCAATAGTTTTGCATTGGCTGCTGTTGCAATACAATCTCTCCCGTTTTCCTATATTGTAAGAATGTGGGAGGAGGGAAGAGAGGACCATGAGGTTGGATTGTAAGATATGCTCCACAAGGACAAGAAACATTCTTTCTCTGCTTAGCTGATGATGGTTATACCTCAAACACCTGGAGCACTGTCTGCCATATTATAGGAACAAAAAATAGGGATTTTTTGAATGTTAAATGAAAATGTTTTTTGGGCAGAAACCAATTTGCTGAAGAAATTTCAACTCGAAAATATACCATGATTTCTCTGCACCTCAGGCCTTGCCTGAGTTATTTTTTGTCTTTACTGTCCCCATTTTCAACCTTACTAACTACTAGTCAACCTTCAGGTGCCTATTTTTTATTGCTGCTTTGTGTCTCCCAAGTGCTTTGTTCCCTATTCTACTTCCAAGGACTAGAAGCATTAGGTACTCAACACATACTTGGTGTTATATTTCACCCTGTTCGTGGACCCACTCAGGATTGTAAAAATATGTATTTGTGAATAATCCCTGAATGAGCAATTCATACACAAAGGCTGAATCTACACTCTAGATTAGGCTCTATAATATGTCTTTGGATGTAACATTGCACTCATAAGAGTATTTGGCATTTTCATCTCCCTGATATATGGTGCAAACAGAGTGGTCACTCCAGATTCAAGTTCTCTCTCTTATTAGAAAAATTGCCTCCAATATAGGGAGACAACTTGCATCTCATCACCTTCAAGACAGCTGTTATCCATTTCCTGAGTGTTCCAGTCGTAGCTTCTGGTCTTCTGCTGAAAGATTTCATTCTATTATTTATGATTTGACCTATTAAATGTTGATGGGAAGATTCCCTGGAAAGGTATGTTACTGTGGTTACCAGCCGTTCTCTCATCCCAAGAAGAGTCTGCTTTCTAGGGTATAGAATGGGTTTTAAAATCAGCAGGAACAACATATGCTGAAGCAGAGATGAGTGAAGGGCACAAAGAACCTGCTATTATTTTCAAAGCATCCTGGGAAATGCCAGGAAAGATTCTGGAGTTTTCTTTCAGAATGATAACTTATGGACAGTTTGAGGCAAAGCTATGAAAATTAAAAGATTTGAATCTCCTGCCATAGATAGAACAGTGACTTTTTATTCTACTGCTATCTTCCCCCACCTCAAAAAAAAAAAATACATTTTTTATGAGAAAGTCAAACTGGCCTTGTCTCAGGCAAACACTCCTCACAGAACAAATGAGCCTTTTTTGTTAAATTACAGAAACTGTGAAAGATTTATGATTCTGCTGGACAAAATCCTTTTGTTTTAAATAGTTGCCATTTTTCCATGAAGAAATCAGACACCTTGTTGGTGTTTTCTTATAGTAAACATAAGGTCACTGAAAGGAAACAGGCTAGATGAAAGATCACCACGGTATTAAATTACTTCCATCTGCAAACACTGTAAATCCCATAGACATAAAAAGAGAAGTTATGGTTAGAGCTCTGAAGTGTCATGTTTTTGGACTTGAAAAAAGTCCTTCTGCTGAGGACTTTATTCTATTGCCAAGATTAAGAAACATGAAGTCGTGACACAGTAACTGGACCATGTCAAAAGCATTCTACAGTAGAAATCTCTCTTGTTCTCTCTCTCTCTCAGCCCCTCTCATTCGTTCATAACATTATCTAACTTCCAAGTTTATATTGGAAGAAATTACTCTGAATTATAGTTAAAGTCCCACAGTATTCACTCTGAACAAATTTTTAAAAAATCATTTAAAGCATGCAATTATTCTCTTTTCTGATTATCAATTGTTTATGCTTGGAATAGAATTCAAAATGGTAACTTTTAGAAACAAATTCATTTACATTTGTAATCAATTAATGTTAGTCACATTTGCAATTTTCCTAAATTGCATGGTAGCCTTTAAGTAGGACTTGGATTTTTCATCCAAGCTTATTAGTAGTTACTATAACAGAGAACAATGACTATTTTGGGGGCTGCTAAGCATCTAAACTCAATTCCCAGCTTTGAGAAATGGATTGTTGTGTGAGTCCAACTATCAAAGCTCAGATACTTGCTTCCTAACCTTCCTGAAGACAGGGCGTGGGCATGAGACATGGTAGAATCACATATTTACAGTCAGGATTAGAATCTGGAACAAGTGGTACAAAATAATGAGCTAGTTTAGAACTTGCTTTGCTCGCTGTGCCTAGCACCCAGTGCCCAGTGTGAACAATGCCAATGGTGACAGAAACACTATATGGTAATGGGTGGCAGTAGCAGCAACATCCTAAGGAGGACATTCCTATGGCATGACCTTGACTACAGTTCCATCTCTACCATTTTGTAGTTTAATGTCCTTTGAAAAAATTTTAACAACTCTGACTCAGTTTCTTCATCTGTAAAATAGAAATAATAATAGATATTACCCCATAATGCTGAGTTCAGGATTGAATGAAATAATGTCCATAAGATAGTGTCTGGCAAATGGCAAGGTCCTCAGAGGCATTATCTTGGATGAGCCATTATTACCTTCCCATGGATGTGCACATAGACTACATTCTTTAGCCTTCATGTTAATGAAACTTTACAATATGTTTTTCTTAATTTTTCTTAATAATAACCAGAATAATTTTCTGTTGAATACGACTAAGAATTCTGACTGAAGTCCATCTCTAAGCTGCATTTTTAACAACAAAACACTCTCATATTAAAGAAACATTTTAAGTTCAGAAGTGGGATGTCTGTGAGAAAATAATTTCCCTCTATAGTGCTTTATTTGTTTCATGTTATCGTACAAAAATTCGTGTAAAACTTTGAAAATAACCATCCTGGCTATAACATTATATTTTATCTCTCAATGTTATGTAATTAAATGGTGACCCACAGTCTGCTTCTAGAACTTCTGAAGTTATGTTAGAGTAGAATGGTTTTTAGACTTCTGCCACAAATAGGGAAACGGAGGTAGTTGGTCTATTTGTTTTAACCTATGAGTCCTCAGAATTGCCTCAAAGAAGGAAGAAGAGCTAGTAATATTTTTAAGTTCACAAGGATGACATGGATCTTCAACTACTGAAAACACAGTACAAAGGTAGAAGCTCTATTTGGCTTTTGTCCACACAGCCTGAAGATATTATGCAGATATCATCAGGGAGAAAACACCAGTGCAAACCACATCATGACTGTCAAGAATCTGGCTCCATATTTAAGAATTCCAGAAGGTTGTCTGGGAAATAGTAACACCAGAAGCTTTGTTCAATTCCCTCTTTAATAAGCTCTCTTTTCAGAATTTCTGAAGGGAAAGAGAAAGATAAAAGTTGATATTGACAAAATGTTCTAGCTGCGTCAAAGGAAATCCATGTGGTTTGCCTTCCTTATATAGCTCTTCCTAAAAAAGGAAGACAGCTGTTTGCTGAAGGATGGCCCAGACTACTGCGGCCAGTAGCTTCAGGCCACTAATTACAGTTTCAGAGGCATCAGAGAAGGTGAATTCTTTAAAGTCTATCTCATATCCTTCAACATCCCTAATTTTTTCTAAGTATGGATTGCTTCTCATGACCTCAGACAAACCTAGGAGAATCAGATATTTCACTACCTTCCTATCTAGTCGTTATTATCATTTTTACTGATGGGGAGTCAAATGTAGGGCTTTTAATGAGAACTTGTTGAGTTTCTGCCCCTAATAGAGTACCAAGCAAATGTTATGCTCTTTTTGATAACCAGTGAATCGGAAGAACTCTTCTGTAGTAACAATGACTAGAAAGTACTAGAAGGGGACTCAGGACACTTTAGCTCTTGTTCTCAGTCAAGTGTTAACTGTCTGTGTGATCTTACATGGGGTCCTCCACCTCTATTATCATCATCACTTTCTTTACTTAAGAAAAAAGAGACTTGACTGAGATCATCTCAAAGGTGATGTCCAAGTATAAAATATAATTTTTAGTTTCAGAGAGAACTTTTTCCTACTTAAAACAGCAATAACAACAATTCACAACACTCAAGGAGGGCACATGTGTCAAAACAAGATATCCATACTCATAGTTACACTCACTTACATTAAAATATGGATACATATGTGTTGACCTATGTTTTGACAAATATTTTACATATAAAATGATGGCAAATAGTTTATTAATAATATTTAGTTATTAAATATTGTACCATCCATGAATACCCTACAATTCAATGATAACAATAACAATGATAATAATAGGCAGCATTTACAGAGCACTTATCATGTGCCAAGCACTGGAGAAAATGCTTGAGACATATTCATTCATCCTCAAACCGTCCTGAGCATTAGAATTTTAACGGCATTTTACAATTAGAAAATTGAGGCAAGATTACACAACTAAAATGTGGCAGAGCTGGGATTTGAACCAAGGCATTCTGGTCCCATATTCTGTGCTCTTAAGCATTCTACTATAGTCTTTCAATGTTGAAGGTATACTTGGAGAGCAGGATGGCCCAACAATTTATCCTGTAAGACTATGGTGAAAAAGTCTCAAGTAAAATTAGTCCAAACTCTCATTGTGTGATTTATTAGTTCTTTAATCTGGGTAAACTGTTTAATTCTTTTTTTTTTTTTTTTTTTAGTTTGAGACAGAGTCTTAATTTTTCCCGGGCTAGAGTGCCATGGTGTCAGCCTAGCTCACAGCAACCTCAAATTCCTGGACTCAATCAATCCTACTGCCTCAGCTTCCCAAGTAGCTGGGACTACAGACATGCACCACCATGCCCGGCTAATTTTTTCTATATATTTTTAGTTGTCCAGCTAGTTTCTTTCTATTTTTAGTAGAGGTGGGGTCTCATTCTTGCTCAGGGTGGTTTCAAACTCCTTAGCTCAAACAATCTTCCCACCTCAGCCTCCCAGAGTGCTAGGATTACAGGCTGTTTAATCTTTTTAACATTCAGTTTTTTTAATCTGTAAAAGGGGTTAGTATTACACAGAATCATCCAATGGGTTTGATGAGATTAAAAAAAATAGGAAATTATCCAGGTCAGTTAACAAAGTAATCTGTTTATTTAGTAAATATTTGTGGAATACCTACAATGCACCAGGCAGTGATATGGGAATACACTAGTAAACAAAAGAAAGTTCAAGCCATCGTGGAGTTGACAACATTATAGGGAAATAGAGATTTGTAAAAGCATACAAATAACAGGATAATTACAGATGGTGATCGTTGAATAAGTATTTTCTTTTTTTATTGCTGTGTAATAATATAGCAATAAATAAAAGGATTCTGAAAAGGCACAGTACAGATGGCACTTTGCTTAGTGGCATGACTTGGGTGCCTAAGGATGGAAGAGCAGGTGCTGGAGGATTTGCTTCCAAGAGGGCTTCATTGCCTACATATATAGTGTCAGGCCTGTGGTGGCTCAAACTCAGACTGGCTCAGTGGGAATGTGAACATGTGGCATCTCCAAAATGTCAAGATGTATGCAGAATTTAAATACGATGGTGTGATGATACTGGCTGACTAGGGGATTAATTGGGAGAGTATTCAAGGAAAATATCTCTGAGGAATTAATGAAGTTGAGAACTGAAGATGGAAAAGGAGTCAGCTAAGTAAAGAGGATGCAGGCGAATCACAGGCAGAGCTAGGGCAAAAGCCCTGAGGAGAGAATATGAATCACAGTAGGATAGGAAATAAGGCCAAAAATGTGGACAGAGACCAGATTAAGTGTGACTAAGACATGTTAAAGAGTTAGAATCTAATTATAGATCCAGTGGGAGGCCACTGGAAAGTTTTGAGTAGGTGACAGAATCTTAAAGTAAAAGAAACAAATGAAAGAAAATGAAGAAACAAATACAAAATAAAATCCCACTTCAATTTCTTCTGACAATATCCACTGTGATCCACCTCTAATATCTTCACAGTGGCTTCTAATTACCAACTCTGCTCATCTTCTATGCTGATAATTTATGAAATAGAATATTGAAGTCTTTTTTTTTCTTCTCCATTAATATGTGCAGACTATGTTTATAGTATTAATATATATTTGAAATGGGACTAAAATATTTAGGTGCTGCTAAATCTCATAGAATGGTACCAGTTTAACTCCAAATCTAGACAAAAGCATTTCGTTCATGTACCTCTCATTCAGGTACCTATTCCCTCAGCAATTTTTCCATTGATCTTCAGATATCAGTAAGTGCCAATAACATAAGAATGCATCTGACATGGCATTCCCATGACACAGAGTAATGATTTTTTTTATAAAGAGCTATTGGAATACAAAGGAAGGAAAACACCATCTGATACCCCAAAGCAGAAAACATTGAAGACTGTGCAGTAAGTTGTGTGTCCTGGAAAAATACACTTAAATTAATTAAAGTGGAATTAATTTCAACTGTTTCTGTCTCGACCCAAAAAGGTCTCATCATATGCACAGAAAACACTGCACTTGATGCTTCTATCAAGTGCCACATAAGCAAACTGAAAATGGAAGTCTTCCTTATGTTGTTTCTGTGTGGAGTGTTTGTCCATCATCAGCAGTCCTTGGGAACTGGATTCCTTCCACATGAAAGGAATTCCACAGCTCAATACATTCCTTAGCTTCCAAAGCAGAACCAAAAGCCTAGACAATTGTTCCAGAAGACTGACACGTACACACACTTAATTTGCAGAGAGAGGACTGGTGAGAAATGTCTTAATAATTATTTTTTTCAGTTTTTTTTTTTTTCTTATTCTACACTGCACTTGAAAATAACTATAGGCCTTTCTAGGTAGATATATTTGTCCAGATTTCAAAGCCAATTATTTTAAGGCTATTCTTGGCCAAAATAAATGTATAAAATCTGGAATTCCAAGTGATTAATTGGTTCTCCATAATCTGTTGATAGCCTTTCAAAGGAAACAGATCCTCTCAATATCATATGCACCCAAAGTCAGGGGTAATGTCAAAGTCTCAAAACAAAGGTCATTGGAAATCAATCGTTTGTTTCTTGTATTTTTCTGAATTATACATTCAAATCCTTAAAGCTAATTTTTTTTCTGTACTATCTTGACCAAAAACTTGGAAACAGAATTTATATCTATACCCATTCTTTTTATAAATTACATCCCAAAACTCAAGCAATCACCCATCCACACATTAAATATTCTATACACAGCCACGATAATAATATTATTCCATTTTCTCTCTCTCTGGTAATATTACCTAGTGATTTAGACTATGGTGTCTAGAGTCAAATACCTGGGTCCTTATTCTGTCTCTACCTCTGACATGCTATGTGACAGTGAACAGTTACTTAACCTCTGGATCTCAGTGCTCTAATGGAAATATGACACCTGTATTATAAGACTGTTGTGAGAATTAATACATGTGAAGTATTTAGATGTGCCTGAAACACAATTAATATCAATGTAATATCCCTAGGAATTCAGTTAGTATTTTTTTTCTTTTTTTATTTCAGCATATTATGGGGGTACAGATGTTTAGGTTATGTATATTGTCCATGCCCCCCCACCCCCCTAAGTCTGAGTTTCAAATATGTCCATCCTTTGGGTGGTGTGCATTGCATCAGTTGGTATTTTTTGTTTTGTTTTCTGGGCTGTCATTTCCCTTCCTGGTGTCCCCGTCTACTTTCTTGTTTCCAAAACCAGGATTATAACCTCCCATTCTCAAGAACATATCTTGTATTACGCCCACTTGTTAACTGTTGCTGATAGCTTCGCACAGAAGTTCAAGTGTTTCCTGCAAATGAGGGAGACTGATGAGCAAAGTGAGGGTGGGAGTGTTTAGCATGAGAGGTAGAGGGATTTCCAGAGGACCAGAAGGGGTTTCCATGGCCCATTCTCACAGAGGTATCTGATCAGATATCAAAGTGGCTTTTGAATAGTCTGTTCATAGATGCATCAATTCAACATTAGAGTCAGTGCAATGGGAGATATGAACAGATAAAAGATAATTATCTTGATTGCCTCTAACAAGATTTTAGATAACTGTGTATATATGAAGTCCAGGGTAGAGAATGATAAATTGACTTTTTAAAAATTGCCTTATGTTATTAGTTGTGTTTCCCTCAAGGCATACGGAAAGGATGCAAGACAGGCAAGACAAATAAGGTGGTGGAGGTGGTAGGAGCAAGGACAGAAAACTGAAAATATCTGAAGAATGAAGAAATTTCAAGGGTCAATGTGGATATAGAGAAATAGCAGAAAAGACTCTAATTAGATGACGAGGTAAAGTGGGTTGAGATGGGAGTGAATCAGGTCTCAAAAGTGTAGGGTCAAAAGACTAGGAGATGATGCCTGTCTTAGCTACGTGTCAAATATATTAGACAAATACATTAGGCAAAGGCCAGGCTCTCTTAGCTACATGCAATTATGGTGAGGATTGCCTTGGAAAACACAAAGCCAGAGCTTTTCATTTTAGTGATCATTACTCTGACTTACTCAGTAGCCCAGAGAAGTCCAGACCTTTCATTACAAACCAGATTTATCATTCACACTTGGAAGCCAGAGTAGTATGAGATGGCAAAACACAGTGTTTTCCACAGTGATGTTGACCAGGATAAAAACAACTTGACTGGAAATCAATAATAGTCTCTCTATTATCACAGATTTCCTGCTTATGGTATTTAAACTGATCATCCATGAATTATCAATAAAACATTCTACTGCTGCTCTGTGTCCTCGAGTCGGAGTCTTCTATTCTAACTACAGATCCAACCAGGTGGGTTGCTGCAGTGTGCATGTGCTTGATCTATCTTTGTGTCTGCAGTACTCAACATGAATGAGCAAAGATGAGGTATTCAATGCAGTTTTGTTGAATAAGTGAATGAATTAATGAATGAATATATAAATTTATGGTTGAAATATAGAAAGATGAATGATTAAATAAGTAAATAAACAAATAGTAGGTCCATCAAAGATTTTTGCTGAATTAGTAAATAAATAAATGAGTTGTCAAATCTAGCATTATCCCTATAATTACTGTTCCTAATAGCTACTATGAGATGGAGAATAAACTCTACATTCTTTACAGCTAAGTCAGGTGCTCTTAGCCAGCTACTTTTGTTAAGTATGTGTGGGGTTCTGTACATTTTTCTGCCTCATTGAAGAAAGCTTTGTTGTAGAAGTTAGTTTTAAATTGATCTTTGAAGAAAGCCATCCAAAAATAGCTCAGCATCAGAAGTCCAGCATACTGTTTCCTTCACTTCCCTAGGCTACTCCCCTGTGAAAAATATTTTGATTTAGTTGGTTCATTTCACGTGATGGCAGAATGAATTATCATTTTTATAGCAGACATCAGCAAAAAGGATAAGAATTTACCATCAAAACAGAGTGAAACTGAAACTATTTTGGCCTCCCTCTGCTTTCTTTGAAGATAAATGATTATGATGTCAGCTCTATTTAAAAGAATATTAAATCAGAGGCCAAAAATACCTAGCAGTTCCAACTCCCTCATATCACAAGGTCCGTGTTCTCATGAACTCTGAAAACTAAGATGATTCTTTCATTCTCATTATCATTCTCAAAAACTAAATGGCTTTTCCGTAACTAGTTTCATGACACATTGAGTGGAAAAATTCTCCTTCACTCCTGATGGGTTTACGCTTGCAATTGGCTATATAATTTGATCTTCTGCCACATGCTTTCCAAACATTGCTCAGATAAATAAAACACACCAGAACCTAAACACTCACCAAAGAAGGAAACAAATATATACCAAATGTATAATAAGTCTGCTTTCTTATAGCTTTAAAGGCTTTTTCATTTCACTCTTAGGAATCCCTTCGCTATGTTTTTTTAACCTCTGAGAAGAGTGTTGAAGTGATGATAAATTGAGCAAAAGAGTAAGTAGGTTTACCTTGCCTCCAATTCTAATAGAAGAGAGGACAAGAGCTGAAATTTGTTGCATGCCTATTTATGCTAATATCTAAAGTATGTACCTATGATAGGTCTTATAATGGCCCCCCAAAGATGTCCAGGCCCCCCAGGAACCTGTGAATATATTACCTTATATGGAAAATGAACTCTGTAGATGTGATTAAGTTATTAATAACAGTATTGAGTTGGGTAGATTATCCTGATAGACCTTATGCAATCACCAAGGTCCATAGAAGAGAAAGGTAGGAGACTAGAGAGAGAAGAAGGCAATGTGATGGCTGAAGCAAAGATTGGAATGATGTGACCACAAGCCAAGGAATGATGGGATACAGTCTCTAAAGCTAGAAGAGGGAAGGAACCAATTCTCTCCTGGAGCCTCAAGGGAACCATCCCTACTGACCCCTTAATTTTAGCTCTGTAAGACTCATTTTAGGACTTCTGACCTCCAGAATTGTAAGTTATTAAATTTGTGTTTTTCGCACCACTAAGTTCATGATAATTTGTTACAGCAGCAATAGGAAACTAAAACAGCATCTCTGTATTATTTCATAATACTATGAAAAAGAAATAATGTCTCCCTTTTATAATGACAACCAAAGCTTGGAGAGGCTCACCCAAGTTCACACTGCTAATTAATAGTGGGACTAGGTCTCAAATATTCACCAGGCAATTAAGCCCATGACTTTTCCAGAGGACTATGTAACCAATAATTCCTTCCAGATTTCCCTGCTTACCCACCAATAGATAGATTGCTCATGTGTATGGATTTTCTAGGAGGCCATCTTGCCCCATAGGCATGGATTAATTGTACGGATTACCCAGAAAACTAGGCTTTAATTTATAAAGGCTTCCTTCACTCACCTACAAATTTTGGGATTGTCTGCTTTCTGAGAGAAAGCAGGAAGAAAGGAGAAGAAAGTGAAAGTCAAGACAGACCTCACTGTATGAATCGTAGCCAGGAACCTGTTTTCCAGCAGTGCCAGAGTCCGGTGAAATAAGTGTAGGGCTTTTATTTCTCCTTTATAACTTCAGCAGGAAGTTTCTACAACATACAGTCCCTTCTGCCAAAATCTGGCTTTGGGGATATTCGTGGAAATGATTGAAATGGATCCCTTCTCCCTGAGCTACTATGGAGCTGTACATAATATCTTTAAGGGCAGCTTGGCCTTTTTCCAGAAGAGATACTATCTGATTTACTGCAGTGCCTACTGCGATGCCTGCACAGCCCGACTTCTCACCTGACCAGTGGGAAACAGCTGCAAGAACATCTCCCCCACCAACAGCAGCAGCCTCACTCCAGCGGGAGCGGGGAGGACAACTCAACATCTGTCTTTCTTATCTGTTACTGATGTGCACAATAGTGTACATTTTTTGGTTGTTGTTTGTCAAAGAAGCTTTCAAGCATGTAAGTTGTTCCTGCTCTACTTGTTGTTTAGATCCTTTTGCAATTCATTCAGGATCCTCAAAAAATAAAAATAATTCCTTCTTCATGGAGGTTCATGGAGCTTTAACAGGATGTTAAAGCAGATACACATTTTATGGATTAGACCCTCCTGCTATATTTCCACTATTTTCATTATAAAAAGAACATCACGGGGAACAGGAAGGATTAAACACATGAAATGTGCTGCATTTTAGCCACCATCACATTGGTATGAGATTTATGGTCTTAGCAAATGTGAAATCAAGGTGCTAAGAGGTGCAACAGTAATTAGTGTTTTCTTTATATTTTTCTTCTATTACTTTTCCTACTCCACTCTCCAACCCCTCTGAATGTTTTCATTTTGAGAGTGAATAAGGCCAACTTCAGCAACTTTTGGTACTTATTCCCAGCCAGTTTCATCATTTCCAAACTTGGCTCACTTTATGTAGTCCTGTTGTCCTGATATGCACATATGGAAAAGGAAGGAGAAACTAGTGTGAAATTGGACAAATTGACAAATAACACAGAGTCCCTGATACATTTCTATGAAACCCATTATTTAGCCTTAAGATTTTTGCAAAAGAATAAAGCAAAACAAAACTCAGGAATGACTAGCTTGAGCCTATTGTCATTTTGTCATTTGTGATGTACTAGTTAGCTACCAAACAGAGGTATCTGTAAAAAGGACAAACTGTATGCATTTTTTTTTTAAGTTGGAGAAAAATTTTAAACAAATAATGAGAATTTGGAGAGGAAATGCTGGTGAGAAACATACTGAGGGTAAAGGGTATGAAATTAAAAAAAAAAAAAAAAAGATTTAGTCATTGAGAAGGTGCCAGAGGGTAACAATAATTATTTTGATTTCTAATTTTTAAAATGTGTAGAAGAAAAATTTTATTAATAGAAGAAAGTAAAGATTATCAAAATAGACATGCTTATGTGCATTGTAATACAAGTTTTTCTTTTGTATCTGAAAAGACATGAAATTGTAAATTGATGCTGATTTCCAGAGCAGAGGAATCCAATGGGGGTGCAGTTTATTAGAAAATGATTCTGGCATATTTCCTGACAAAACTGCTCACCTTTAATCAAAACTACAGGAGGTGATAATGTATACCTTTGAGTAGGACTTCAGAGAGCATGCCATGAATCAGTTTATACTGTAAAGCTTAAATATTTTCAGACTCTTTCATTGATTTCTTAATAGAGAAAAAAGTTTTATGTGCCTCATCATCTTAAGGATTCCTCCATTTTATTCCTATTCAGCTATAACTTAGTTGCCCAAGCAGACTCCACAGTTTCACCTGGACCTCTTGTTGCATTCTTACCTATCAATCCTGATCCATATTTTCAACTCTCATTTCAGACACTACTTCCTTAGAAACCCAATACACACTCTATAACAGTGAATTTCAAGGATGGTACTTAAACAATATCTACCATGAATCACACTAATCTATATATTTATGCTGTCTGTTGGCTGCTGAACCCCTTGAGTTGAATTGTGTCATTCTTATCTTACATCTCAAGCAAATCTTAAAAAATGTCCAGAACATAGATAATACACACGCAAAGATTTATTGAAAAAGGGTAAGTTCATATTAATAGATTTTATTTTTGACTTTCCATGACCTAATTGCACATGTATTAATAAGCATAAAATATTAATAACTGGTAGAAAAGGAGCAACTCTTGATAATAACCACTTTTGAACCCACTATTTTCAAGTCTGTATGCCAATCTGTTTATATTACCACATACAATTCTTACAGCAATTTTTCATGACTTCAAGAAAAGTTTGAATACCTACTATGTGCAAATTAGTTGAATACCTGCTAATTATACATTATATGCCTATTTGCATATGAGGAATATGAGGCTTAGAAAAGTTAAGGTCAGAGAACCAGTAAATAGAAAAACCAGTATTCAAATTCAGGTAGACTTTTATCCCAATCTTTTTATTAAAGTACCTGATTAGAAATGAACAGTTCTTAACTGTAACAAAACAAAAGAAGGAAGATATCTTCTAAATCTATTCCTAGTCCATCACAGACATATTGATTTGTATTTCTTTTCTAATAAATATTAAAGTTAAACTATTCTGAAACATCCTTCTAAAATATTTATTTTTTTCTAGTTTCTGTTCAATTGCTAAATTCTGTTTTATATACAACAAATTCTAAACCCTTAGTAAATGATTAGTCAATCTCTTCTTGCCGCTAAGAAAGATGTGCTCATTATTCTCTGTGGTCAACATTTTCAGCATATATCTTTTGTTTTAGGTCTCTTTCATTTACATTAACAGAAACCCAATTCCAACTGTTTAAGCAAAAAATAAAATAAAATAATAAAGAGATGATGTGCTTTATTGGCTTATGGAACTAAAAACAAATTCCAAGGTAAGTTTGTTTTAGGCACTGCTAAAACCCAGGGGTTCAAATGCATCAAGTTTAGTCCTCTTATTTCTCATTCATATCTTCTTTCTCCCTCCCTGTTTCCCTCTGTATCTCTCCACGTATCTCTGTCTTTCTCTTTCTCTTTTGACTTTGCTTTCCTCTATGTTGGTTCTGTTCTCAGACCAGCTTTCTCTGAATTTAGCAAGGTGACTACCAAAAATTATAGGGCTACATCCGATGCTGTCAACAATACAATAGAGAAAAGAAGGCCTCTATCCAGTTACCTCAAACAAAAGTCTATGGAAATCCAGTCGATTCTCTTTATTCATTTTAGTTTTGTTCTAGAAAGTTGCTATACACACTGAATTAACAAATACTGAACTGCTGCTCCTAGGTGAAATATAAGAATACTGGGTTAGGTTCCTGTGAGGCTCTGGTCTCAGCATTCTCGTCAATCAATACAGGACTTTGTTTTGTTTGCTTCTCTTTAAAGACTATATGTATACACACACACACACACACACACACACATATAGTGAAATACATATATATGTATGTGTGTGTGTGTGTGTGTGTGTGTGTGTATTTCACATTAAACTCATGGCCAACAGCACCATACCTCATGCTTGAACAAAGCTTATATAACACACATATTTTCTCTGTAAGACACATCACAGTCTTTTTGCTCTTTAGAACACTAGACAGCACTTCAGCACTATGTGGGGGTCATTTTAAAAAGTGACCAAAAAATATGAAAAAAAAAAAAAATACGGCACTAAATAGACCTTAAGAAGGTCACTTGTTTACTATGTGAGAGCTGAAACAAAAAATTAGAACCTCACTCTTTTCAATGTCAGCCAGGAACGTGCACATGAGGTGACCCAAATTTTTTACTACTCTGTGTTTGTCTTTGAATGACAAGAAAAACACAGTGAGTACTTATTTTGTGGTAACAAGTAAATTTTGGAAGGATTTAGACCTGTATCCACCCACAAATACGGAAGCCAGGAATAATGAAGATGGACTCTAAGTCTTGTTGGCTGTGATTGACCAAGCCTGAGTAATGTAGACACAAAGGGAATGATGTCAGTTCCCCCTGAGCAACATGAACAATTTAGTCGATTTGGAATGGTTCTGTAAGGAAAATAGATATATAATGAGTAGAGGAAGGGAGATGAGAAATGGTTAGGAAAAAGATCTACTAGGTATCTATACCACCCCCACCCTCAGACTACTCCTTCTCAGATAAGAGAGTTTTATTTCTCAAGACTTTTACTTTTCTTAAACTCTCTCCTATTAGTATCTAGCTGTCCTCATGTGTAATTGATCAGCTATTTATCTGAAGACATGAAGGAAATATTTACCCTAGGTAGTATTTATTCTTAGCATAAAACCATCAAACTATCCTATATAGTATTATATATTACATCAAAATTTACCCAGAATTTTCTTTAAAAAATCTGTTTTTATTTCCTTTATTGAGGCTAATATTATAACTATTGAAATAATAAAGATTTCTTATTACCTGGAAAAAATGATTGTATTATACTTACATCAGGCCTAATCATATTTATTTTTTAAATGATAGGGAAATACTACGTATTTTGCTTTATTGTGGATAAGCTTGTTGTTTTACAGATGGTACCTTTGATCATCAGGACCACTCTTTCTGAGGAAAGAGAACTGAGCCTCAGTTTGGTTAGGTAATTCCATTCATTCATGTAAAAATTCAGTTAGCACTTATTTTCTCTGTGCTCCGACTGTGCTTGGTGTTGGAGACTCAGTATTCCCAAAGATAGATAAACAGAGGGTAGTTTAGTGCGTTCACTAAGAAATAAATCATTCTCAGAGGTGTTTTCATGCTAACATTGGACTGGCTCAGGGGAGGGGATGAGGGGTGCGGGTGGAAGGCCCTGTCTTTACAGAATATGCCATCAAGCGGGAAATACTTCAACTCCGTGTGAGAAGAGCTATCACAGAGGTAAGCGCAGTTCACCTGGGTAGCACACATGCAGAAGCAGAGAGAGGGTAGGTCAAGAGTGTCATTTTAGTGATATCTTTAAGAATGAGTAAATGTGTCTGAGGCGATGGACAAGTTTGGAAGTCTGTAGGACAGTTTACTAATATTTGGTTGACTCTAGTCCTTTAGGCACTGCAGGCTTATTATTTCCCTTCTCCATTGGCTTCAAGCCTTGTGAATTATGAGTGGCAGTGACACATGGAGATGAAACCTTTAGGAGCCAGGATGCTGGGGAACATCGAATGTCCTCATGCATTGGGATGAGGGATTCCTATGGCAATGCAGGGATTCCCAACTGCTGTTCATCAGAATAATAGCTGTTGGTGATGTTAAGTAGTATTTTGGTCAAGATGGTTCTTAGACCAAATAAATGCCCAAACCACTGTGTCAAAGAGGTTAAATGTGTACCTTTGCCACAATTCCTAGTACCCTAAATATGCTAATAAAACTTCTGAAGTTACAAAAGGAAGATAAAATGTACAGCATTCCTGATATTTGTTTTACCCACAAGCCACTAAATTTAATATTTTCCAGTCCTCACATTATTTGACTGTTCAGGGCTATTTGACACTGGTGAATCTCCTTTCCTAAGGCCTCTTTGTTCATTCATGCATCCAAGTATGTACTAATTATTTCAATAGCTATTTGTGGACTACATCACATTGCTAGACCTATACAGTCACTGAGGATAAAGCAGTGAGCACAAACAGGCATAGTCCACAGTTTCACAGAGCTTAAGTTGGCTGGTGGAGATGGGCATTAGATCAGCAAAAGGATGCTTCAGTTCAGGATAAGGAAGAATCTTATAACAAAGAAGCCTGGTCTATCCTGAGGTGGAGGGAAAACTAGGAACTGGAGTTAAGCCTGAAGAATGAGGAGGAGTTGCTGAAACTAAAGATGTGAGGACAACCAGGTAAGGGAACAAACACTTCAAAGCATTTGTAACCTACAAAGACAAGTACAAGATTGAGAAAATATTAATAGGTATTCTGGTTCAAACATAGAAAAAACCATTACCTGGCAGTGACCATTGGGTCATGAAGATCTGATGAAGGTGTGCTGAGATTCAGTTCTTTATCCTAAATAATGTGGTAACCCATCGAAGGAGTCTGAACTAGAGAGAGGATTGCTGGAGAAGGGGGGTACCCTTTTTGGCTTCTCTCATTCTTGATCATTGTATGTCTTTGTATGTGATTATTTGATTTATGTAGTATTTAAGCTATACCTGTAATAGTTCACCTTGGTCTTCCTGGAGTCCAGCAAAATGGCTAGTCCATAGCATTTTACAAGTTTTTATCAAATGATTAAAAGAATGAATTATATGATTTGTTATGTTAAATTCTCTCCCATACGTTTTCCACAATTTGGAAAGCAATGCTCTCATTATCAGTTTTTCAAAGTCTGCAATTTCAAAACCAGTACCCTGATTCGGTACTTCAGACTTTAATGTGACTATGGATCACCTGAGGATCTTCTTAAAATAAAGCAGGTCTAAGGTAAGGTTTAAAGTTCTTCAATTCTAACCACTGTAAGTGAGGCTGATACTTTTGGTCCATGGAAAATACACTTAAACCAGCATCGAATACTATGCACTGATGCCAAGAACAGTAAACTCAGTATATTACCTCAGATACCAGTAGTTGGTTTCATAATTGGCTGCTCATAAACATAATCTGAGAAGCTTTTCTAGTTTTCTTTCTTTTTTTTTTTTTTAATATTCTCTGGGCCCCATCTCTAGAGATTTGGAATCAGTTGATCTGGAATAGCGTTGCAAGCCTTAGATGTCTGAAATAGTTACCCTTGTAAGCCTAATGAGAAGCCATGGCTAAGATTCATTGTTTTATATGAAAGTTCTCCTCTGGATTTCTTGGAGTTAAATCCAATCCCCTTGTCCTGTCCCCTCATTCCTCCAGTCCCTGGCCAGGCCCTACTCTCTTTGGTCATTAGCCTAGCTACCACACAGATGGCGTTTGTGGCCTGCTGATGATTTCCATCAGCATCAGGTGCTCACTGCCAGAGGGTGTAGCTAATTGTCTGTGCAGGTGTAATAGGCAAAGGAGGATTGATGCTCAGAGGAATGTCTTCTTTTGCAATATATTCTATCAAAATCAAAATCCCCGTGGCTGACTTGTGAGGAAGTATACTTTGTCATGTTAATATGAAAGAGAGCTAATGACGCCTACATATATTTAGTTTTCTTTCTTCTTTATCTTCCTTTTATAAAACCATCCAGATGTTCAGAAGCTCAGCATTTAATATCCCATGTTCGATCTTATAGCCCTCCACCATCTGCTACATGGTTGTTTCCGCAAGCTAATGTGAAAAGGCATTTGATAAATTAACTCAATTGTAACACATTTTGATGATCCCAATTTATGGTAAAAATTTCGTGATACCCAGCGTGAGTTGATTTTTGTGAGAGGTGAAAGGTGAGGATCCTGCTTCAGTCTTCTACATGTGGCTATCCAGTTTTCCCAGCACCATTTATTGAATAAGGATTCTTTTCCCCAGTGTATGTTTTTGTCTG
>NW_012149352.1:912726-952534 GCF_000956105.1 Propithecus coquereli
CGTGATAATAATTAATTAAATGAGGGCTCTCGTATATCTTCTTCAAATTTTTTGATAGCAAAAGCTTTTTCCAACTGTGTGAAGAAAAGACTACATCACAACATAGCCTGTTAGGTCGTCCTCAAATTATACTTTTTTCACTTTTAATGTTCACTGGGATGGATGGCCTACCCTAATTTAGAAGTATAAACACATTTGGCCTTTAAAGAGTTAAGAAATTCCCAGAAGTTACTATATCAGTGAGATTAATAACAAAAAGTTAATACTATTCATGCCAATCAATAGATAAATAATGTAAATAATTTCAGATTTTAGGAAAAAAGAAAAGAAAACCCTAAGAACAAGAGTATTGGACATTCCTGTGATAATTATACTTGAGCCCATTTGCTCATAGTATCTATATACTACAAAGTCTCATTAATAGTGCATTGTTATCATTCTCTCATGTTAATATAATGCCTTTTTTTCCTTCATCTTTTGGTCAAAACATGCCTCCTTTATATACTTAGAGTAGTTTTAGGTTCACAGCAAAATTGAGCAGAAAGCGTAGAGTTCACACATACCCCACACACCCACCATCAATATTCCCATTAGTTTGGTACATTTGGTACAGTTGATGAGGCAACATTGACATATAGTTATCAAAGTCCATTCTTTACATAGGGTTTCACTGTTTGTGTTGAATAGTTTCTGGGTTTTGACAAATGTATGACAGGTGTCCACCATTATGATACCCTATGTAATATTTCACTGTTCTAAATATCTCCTCTGCTCCACCTATTCATCCTTCCCTCCCTCACTCCCCCAACCTCTGGCAACCACTGATCATTAACTGTCTCCATAGTTTTGCATTTTTCATAAAGTCATAAAATTGGAATCGCACAGTATATATCCTCCTTCAGAATGGCTTTCTTCACTTAGCAATATACATTTAAGTTTCCTCCATGGCTTGATAACTCATATTTTTTGATGCCAAAAATATACTAGTATCAGGATGTACCATAGTTTGTTTAGCCACTCACCTATTGAAAAACATCTTGACTGCTTCCAACTTCTGACAATTATGAATAAATACACTACAAATATTTGTGTACAGGTTTTTGTATAAACATAAGTTTTCAGATTCTTTGGGTAAATGCCAAAGAGCGTAATTCCCAGATGATATGGTAAGAGTACATTTAGTTTTGTAAGAAACCATTAAATCCTTCCTAAGTGGCTTTACCATTTTGCATTCCCACCAGCAGTGGATGTTTTCCACATCTTCACCAGCATTTGGTGTTATCAGTGTTCTGAATTTTGATCATTCTAACAGGTGTGTCGTGTTGTTGTTCTGTCATTGTTGTTTAAGTTTGCATTTCCTGATGACATATGATGTGGGGCGTCTTTTCATATGCTTATTTGCCATCTGTGTATCTTTTTTGGTGAGGTTTCTATTAAGGCCTTTGATGCATTTTTTAAGCTGGTTTGTTGTTTTGTTGTTGAATTTTCGGTGTTCTTTGTACAGGTGCTTCTCAACTTATGATGGAGTTGTATCTCATTAAATCCATCATAAAATGAAAATATCATATGTCAAAATGCATTTAACACACCTAACCTACCAAACATCATAGCTTAGCCTAGCCTACCTTAAATGTGCTCAGAACACTTACGTTAGGCTACAGTTAGACAAAATCATCTAACACAAAGCCTATTTCATAAAAATGTATTGACTATCTCATGTAATTTATTGAATACAGTATATTGTAGAATACAGTATTGGTTACTTACCCTTGCAGTTGCATGGCTGACTGGGAGCTGTGGCTCCTTGCTGCTGCCCTGCATCACAACAGAGTATCATAGCTCATATCACTAATGCCAGAAAAAATCAAAATTCCAAATTCAAAGTATAATTTTTCACTGAATGTATATACTTTTTGCACCATACTGAAGTTGCAAAATCTTAAGTCAAATTATTGTAAGTCAGGGACCATCTGTATATTTTGGATAGCAGTCCTTTACCAGATATGTATTTTGCAAATATTTTCTCTAGTCTGTGGCTTGTCTTTTTGTTCTCTTGACAATGCTTTTCACAAAGCAGAGATTATTAATTTTAATGAAGTCCAGCTTATCAATTCTTTCATGAATCATGCCTTTGATGTTGATCTAAAATGTCATTGTCAGACCCAAGGTTATTTAGATTTTCTACTACATTATCTTATAGGAGTTTTATAGTTTTGTGTTTTACACTTGGATATGTGATCCATTTTGGGTTATTTTTTGTGAAAGGTGTAGGTCTGTGTTTAGTTTCTTTGTGTGTGTGTGAGAGGTTGCCCAGTTGTTCCAGATCTGGATAGTTTTTAATTCCCTATTCATTCTGTTCTTTTCTTCTCCACAGTTTTTCATTCTGAGCAAACAGAGGTCTCACTAGGTTTATTGTTTGCTCCTCAACAACTACATAGATCTCCTTCACTTTAACTTGGATGCTAATGTAATTCTTTTTCCTCATATTCAACTTGAGGACAGATACAATTCCAAGATGCATTTCTGGATATAAGAGGATTTAACCAGTGAAGGGGCTGTGGGTTGTAGGTGTGTACTATTGAATCTCTGACCCATTGGATGTGAAGAGCATGATTTATGAGATTGGATCCTTAAAGACCTTTTGTAGCTTCTGTACAGCAAGGGAAACAATCAACAGAATGAAAAGACAGTCTATGGATTGGGAGAAAATATTTCCAAACTAAAAAATCTGATAAAAAGTTATTATCCAAAATATATAAAGGATTTCTACAACTCAATAGCCAAAGAAAAAAAGCCCAAATAATCCAATTAAAAAAATGGTCAAAGGACCTAAATAGACATTTTCTAATGAAGTCATACAAATGGCCAACAGATAAATGAGAAGGTGTTCAACATTCCTAATCATTAGGGAAATGCAAATCAAAAACCACGGTGAGATATCACTTTGTACCTGTTAGGATGGCTACTATAAAAAAGACAAGAGAATGCAAATGTTGGTGAGGGTGCAGAGAAAAGGGAGCATTTATACAATGTTGGTGGGAATGTAAATTTGTATAGCCATTATGGAAAATAATATAGGTTTCTCAAAAAATTAAAAATAGAGCTACCATATGACCTAGCAATCCCTCTGCTAATCACGTACCCAACAAAAGTGAAATCACCACCTCATGGAGACATTGGCACTCTTATGTTCATTGCAGCATTAATCACTATGGCCAAGGTACGGAAACAACCTCAGTGTCTGTTGACAGATAAATGCATAAAGAAATTGCGACATTATTCAACTTAGAAAAGAAGAAGATCCTGCCATTTGTGGCACATGGATGAAGCTGGAGGACGTTACGCTAAGTAAAAATAAACCAGACACAGAAAGACAAATACTGCCTAAACTCATTTATATGTGGAATCTAAACAAAATGTAAGATACATAGAAACAGAGTAGAATGGTGGTTGTTAGGGGCAGGGAGGGGGAGGAAATGAAATTTGCAAGTTAAAGGTACAAACTTGCAGTTAGGTAGGATGAATCAGTCTAGAGATCTAATGTAGGTCATGAGGACTATCATTGATCCTATTTATCGTATACTGAAAATGTTCTAAGAGAGTACATTTAGGTGCCCTTGCCACGAAAAAAGGGTAACTAACTATGGAAGGTAATAGTTGACCTATGGATAGGTTAATTTGCTTGACAGCGGTAACAATTTTATTGTGTGTATGTATGTGAAAACATCATGTTGTACATCTTAAATATATACAATAAATTTTTAAAAAATAAAGGCCTTTTATGGTTCAGAAAGTAGTTTTCTGGCAGTTGGGTGGGGATGGCAGTAAAATTTTCAAGCTTACCCAAAGAATCGGGTCCCTCAGGTCAGGCTTTACCAATGGGATGTGTAATTGCCTTGTTCTCTCCTCTCAAGCCTTGTTCTAGTTCAGAGTTTAAATGTGAGCTGAAAACTGGTAGTTCCTGAGTCATGCTGGATGAATTCTTCACTAAATCTCCATTGAGGAAGATTTCCTCATGTGCAAGAAAATAGTACATAAAATTATTGACTAAATTCTTAAGCTACTTTTATCAAAAATGAAAGAAATTGGCAAGTATAAATAGATTGATGAATGCATACATACATACATAAGTGGAAAAACCTTAACATGCTTATCTCTGCATGCCCAAATTATATTGATTGTCTTGTTTTACATTTCACAATCCTCCAAATTTTTCTCAGTTGGCTAAATTACTTTTGTAATCAGGTGAACATAACATATGTTATTTAAGAAACAAAAAGCCTGGTTAATAGGTTTACTCAGTACACTTAAAAACTGAAGCTACTTTTATAGTACCCCTATCAGAATCAGAATACCACCACCTGGAAACTAGCATAAATTTATCAAATGTCAGTCCTCTAGGTGGAAATCTCACAAAGTAGTGGCCCTCTTCTACATATAATTTCTTCTCCTAGGTAGGTAAAAACCGTCTCTCCTGCTAACATTACCTAATTACTTTCAGAGGATTTCAAATTCACCAGCTATCATTAATCAATAGTTACCCACAGTAAATGTTCCACATCATATAGATAACTCACATTCTTTTAGGACATACCATCCTGGGGATTCATAATACCCAAATTTTTCTGACCTGGGCTCCCCACAGGGTACAACACTTGAGCCCTCTTCACTGTTCTTGTAAACACCGTCTGGGCACCCTATGTGTGTCATTCTATGGGCCTAGAGTCCTTGTAATTACTGAGTGGATTCACTGCCTTTTTTTCCCTCTTTATTCTAACTCCCTTCTTTTAGAGAGGATCAACGTGATGGACAATAAAAGAACTCATGACTAAGACAGCATTGCCCCGACCAGCGCTGATAAAGCTTGTGGTACACTCCCAATGGATGGTAGAGATTGCTGAGAACCATCCTCTTATTATAAACCACTGTAAACAGGTTGGCTCAGAGACTAGTCTGAGTGCTGGCCATTTTGCTGTTCTAAGAACTCCTGTTTCATTTTGAGCCACGATATTTAGGACACTTTTATATTTCTTGACTTACTTTTTCTTAAGAATAAATGACTCTATGGGAACTTCTTACCTCTTTTAAATAGTTTGCTAAATGCCACCTTCACCACCACGAACCCTGTCTAACTAGTGTACCAGACATTTCTAATTACCAGGGGACCTCTAGCATGTATCCATTATAGATGTTCCCAAAATAAAGCCATGATCACATAAATTAGAAGTATCCAGAAGTCCAGCTATCAGTAAAATCTTAAATTTCATCAGTGTAATTTGAGTTCTAAAATGCACAGACATGAGTGATGTAGTTATTTATTAATTCTGGTGCATTGTACCAGAAAGAATGTTGAACTGAAAATCAAGAGATGGATTAGGCCCTGTTTATCCCTGAATTAGCTTTATAAACTTGGAAAAGTCTCAAAATTCCTAGCTCATTTGAAAAATTGGGGTGTTGAACTCAATATCTTTAAGGTTTCTGCCAATGTGCTAGAGACCAAATGTTTGAATCCCTCCAAAATCCGTATGTTGAAACCTAATCCCACACATGATAGTATTTGGAGGTGGGGCCTTTGTGAGGTGATTAGGTCATGAGGGTAGAGCTCTCAAGAGTGGAATTAATGGCCTTATAAAAGAGGTCCCAGAGAGCTTCCTTGTCTCCTTCCACCATGTTAGGACACAGAGAGAAGAAAGTTATCTAAGAACCAGCAAGCAGGTCCTCACCAGGTACTGAATCTGCTGTGTCTTGATTTTGAGTTTCCCAGCATCCAGAACTGTGAGGAAAAAGTATCTGTTTCTTATAAGCCACCCCTTTATGGTATTTTGTTATTGCAGCCTGAACAGACTAAGACACAAGGTTCTTTCTAGCTCTAAATGAAAACACTTTAAGAGACTCCATTTTGGGGGAACAGCAGCGAGAAGGAGCTTGTCAACAGAGTGTAGGTTCTGTAGTTTAAATACCGAAGCATTCATTTGCATGATCTGTGTTAGAATAACGAAAAACAGCAACCTCATCAGCCAGACTTTGTATGACACACTTTTAAATATTTTATTTCAAGTCTTGTAGGTGGAAACAAGATTTAACATTGTTTTCAAGTTATATTTCTATCTATAGGAAAGAAAATACGTCTTCAAAAGAATACCAAAGTCTGGGAACTGTCACAATGCAATTTAGGAAGGATTGCAAGTAAAACAATTTAGGAATACAATGTAAAGCAGAGAGTCAAATTCAGAGAAGAAAAAGACATTTAGAAGTTTAGTAAGAATCCTCAGCCACTCTTTATTCAATGAATATAAATCTTTTGAAAAAAACTCCCACTGAGATTCAAATTACATAGACAGAACAAGAGAGAGAATATATGAGTTATTTATGGCAGTGTTACTGAGGTAAATGCAAATGCCGCTACACAGTGGCTGTACTGGTAATGGTAAAATGTAGGTTATGCGCATTTTTTTTTCCCTAGCATCTACTAGTGGATTTGAAAGTAAAACTGCAATTGCAATTCCAGTTGAAGAATGAGAAATTTTCCTACCTGGAAAGAGGATTAATCTCTCTTTAATTGACTCTTTGATCAGAATAAAGATTTATAAGAAGAAAATGCAATATGGCTGTGATAAGGAATTAGGGATGATGAATGGAGGAGCCATTAGCATTATAGGGATTCTGGGAAGACATATGTTTCAAGACAAAGTAACCTTTATTGAAGCAAGATAATTTAAGAAGTGAACTTCTTGGTTAGATTCAAATTTATTTGCAAAGTACTTTTTAAACTTCCTAGTAACCAAATCCCAATTCTTGAATTGTTACAATGGCAATTTAGAACAAGTTCTTCTTGTCTTTATTAGGTACTTGACAAAAGCACAGGGTGGCCCATTAAGTGCCATAAAAGCAGGGAGGATGTTGTTTATATTTTCCATAAAGGTCTCAGCTCCCTATGAATGCTAAGTGGATGCTAAATCTGAGTCACGAAAATGCCTCTCTGATGAGTAGTAAAGAATTCTCGGAGTAAGATCCTGTCTTTGTAACCAGTGTCAAAAATCAACCATCCTGCCTTTGTATCAAAATGGTTCTCGGAAACTCTCTGCTAGTAATTCTTTATCATTCACAGATCAGGTACCTCAGTAAACATTGATTAAATTAATCTGAGAGTTTTGTTGAAATAAAATGGTCCAACAAAGGACAGTTTAGGATAGCCCACGTTTTCAGCTCTATTACCATAATGAAAAGGTGTTTGTTCGTTTTAATGCTACAACGCAACACTGGCAAAATTCCAGTTTTGATTTCATGGACACTCATTAAAATCATTCCTCTGCACACAAACAATCTTTTTTCTTCTTCTCTTATTCATCCTACTCACTTTACAATGCCCGCCCTGGTTAAATTCTACTTAGTGTCTGCACCCACACAGCTAAAAATGGTAGGAGACCAGAGCTCTACTGACTGGTCCCATTTTAAATTCAAGATCACTAACCTCACATGGGCCTTGAGTGCTGTAGAACAATCAAGACTTATTTCCCTATTCTAATTAATTTCCCTCACTGGTAGACACTATGCCATACCTTCTCGTCTCTCTTCAAACATCCAAAATCTCAACTTACATTCTCACTTTCTTCTGATGACCTTGCTTCCTGTTTCGCTTAGAAGATAGAGTCTCACTATCTCACACCTCACATCTACTCACATAATAGTACCAGTTCAACATAGTCTATCTTCTCTCCCAATGCCTTTGATGAATTTCCCTGCAAAGACATTGCTCCAGCAATTCTCCCCTCAGTTATCCAACAATTTTGATCTCTCTACTGGATCAGTCCTATCAGCATACAGACATGTTGTTACTTGTCCCATCTAAAAAACAAAACAAACAAACAAAAGCAAAACAGAAATCACTCCACCTCTCTTAACACTATTCCTTCAATTACAGCCCCTCTCTATTTTCCCTATAATAGCAAAATTCCTTGAAAGAAATCACCTATGCTTGTAATTCTAATTCTTTTCTCCATTTTCTTTATAACCCAGTCCAAATAGGTTTTTGCCCCTACCACTCCACTGAAGCTACTTTTTCAAAGTCACCATGACTTTGATATCGTTCAGTCCAAGGATCAATTCAGTTCTCATCTAACTGAACCAGTCAGCATCATTTGAGAGTCAACCCCTCTTTCCTCTTTTGTTCACTTTTTTCCTTTGGCCTTATTCTTCATATCACTTCTATTTCATTGGTTTTTCTTCCTTAATCTCCTTTTCTGGTATGTTCTTTTCTCTCCAATCACTTAAATTAGGAGTATAGCAGGGCCAAGTTCCTTGGCTTCTTCTTTTACTTATCAACCACTCTTTTTTGGTGATGCCATCCAGCCACTGATGACTACTAAACCAACACATTATATCTGCCCATTTAAGATTTCTATGCAGATATCTAACTAACATCTCAAAATTAATCTTCCCAAAACAAAAATCTTAATTTCCACTGTTCCTACTAGCTTTCAAACTTGCTCTTTCAGTTTCTGGGACAATAATTTGGAATCATTTTTAACTCCTCTATTTCCCTGATAACCTACAGTCAATCTGGTAACAAATTGTCTTGTCCCTGCCTTAAAAACATACCAGAATCTGACTATTTGTTACTATTTTCATATTTACTCCATTGGTCCAAGTTGCTCAACTCTCATGTCAGTATTATTATAGCAGCCCCTTGAGTAGACCCTCCAGTTCTACTTTTATCTAGCACAATCTGTTCTTAATATAGCAAGAAGAGTGATCCTCTTAAAACCTATGTCAGATCATGATTCCACTCAGAAACCTGCAATAAATATTGTTATTACTATCTATTGCTGTATAACAAGTCACACTGAAGCATGATGGTTTTAAACAATAATTTATTATTATCTCTCATGGATCTGTGTACTGACTCCTATTAGCTGAGTGTCTCCAGCTTGGGGTCTCTCATGTGAGAGCTGATTACTGACAGATAGTACCTGGAACTGGAATCATCTGAAGGGTTGACTGTGCTGGATGTCTGAGAGAACTCATCCACATGTCTAGCAGTAGTTGCTGGCATCTCACTGGGAGCTGAGCTAGCTGTCGGTCAGCGTGCCTATTCATGGTCTCTCCATGGCAGTTGGGATTCTCAGAGCATGATGCCTGAGTTCTGAGAATGAGTATTCTAAATACCAGGAAGTAGAATATGAGAATCTCTAAAGACTGGGGCCCAGAAACTGGTACTACAGTTCCACTTATGTTGTGTTCTCTTAGTCAAAGCAGACACAAAGTCTACAGAGATTTAAGGAAAGGAGACATACATCCTACTGTCAATGGAAGGAATGTCAAAGATTCGACCCTTAATCTGCCACAGCTTCCATGTCATTGGCAGTAAAAGGCAACATTCTTGCAGTGGTCTTCAAATCCCTACACAATAGGGACTAGTCACCTCTCTGATCTCACCTTCTGCTAACGTCCCCTGAAAAGAGAAGTGTAGTGGGAAACCACTACACGCCAGCTACTTCTCAAAGCCTCAAAGCCTTTATATTTGCCATTTTCTTTTTCTAGAATCCTTTTCCCTCAGGTATTTTTATGTCCATATGGCTTTATCCTTTTTCTAATCTGTGTTTAAATATAACCTTCTCAGTGACCTCTTCCCTGACAACTAGATAGATAGATAGATAGATAGATAGATATTTGTTTGTTGTCTCTCATTACTAAAAAGAGTAGGGATTTTTGACTGTTTTTTTTTACTGCTGCATCTGTAGTGCCTAGAATAGTTCTTAGAACATAGAGGAAACCAATAAATATATTTCTGAATGAAGAAACATATGCCACATTTCTTTAATTCCTGGTAGTAGTTCTATTTTATTCAACTTGCAACAATTTTGCATTTTGCCCATGTGAATCACTTTGGCTTTACAAAAAACTATTTGTGCAAGCGGTGTTCATCGCCCAAATACTTGATCACACTGAAGGAAGAACTCCAGGTACATCCGGCATTTAGAAGATTGTCTTGTCCTTGATACATATGGTTGAGCTATTAACTATGACAATGATGGGATCTCATCAGGGAGAAAATGTGGTAGTAGAAGACAAATTAACTCTCTGACACCACTTTGGAATTTGAAGAATCCAAATAATTGAAATGACTGCTTTCTAGTATGTCAAGGTTTTGAGGTCTGTACGCCTATTCCCTAGGATTTTTAGGCACCTGAACTTGAATGGGGCTGAATTCAATGAATGTTATAAGCTCCAAAGCCATCCATTGAAGGCTTTTAGTTTCTCTTGACCTTCAGTTTGGTTCTCTGTCCATCCAACCATATTGCCTCCAGGAAACAATTCAGAGCCTTAACAGGAGAGTGATCACTTTAGCCCTTTGTTTATGAGGCCCTCCTAAGATATCTCACAAGCTCAGCTTCATTTCAAACTGCAGGAAATAAAGAAATTTTTGAACTGTGAAAATTACCCTTTTATTATGAGCACAACTTGTTACTAAAAATTATATTGTTTGCAATTAATCCAAGTGCTATTGCAGTTGTTGCTGATTAATTTTCAAGGCTATGCTTTGCCATACACTATTTGTTTAGAACACATTTATCAGGTAAACTACTGATGCTGCAGCTGGTATATGGAGCACACAACCAAGTTTTCCAAAGGCGTTTTTGCCTAAGTAAAATTTGACCCCTGTCAATGAGACTTCAGCACTATATGTCAAATGAGCTAGAAGGGAAGCCTCTAGTATAAACATGTGATCGAAGACAAAGTCACTGGGCTCTGAGCAGCAGGGTCAGCTGAACACAGGGTATTTATCCCACAATTTATCTACGGATCAGCATAGAACAGCAGACCCTGCTCCATCTGTGAAAAGTTATACTGATGCTCTTGCAGATGTAAAGAAGCAGAGTGCAAGTTTGGCGAGAAGAAGGGTGACCCTGCAAAGGATGTTATTCAAAATCCATTTGAATGATACCCAGGACCCTTCTAGTCAGTCATTTCTCTTAGTATCAGAAGATGAGTATTCACTTTGCAGCAAATTGCAGGAACTGTTTCATATTCAATAGGTCAGGATGCTTCAGAATCCTGCATTGATTATAATAATTCCAATTCTATTAGCCTTTATTGAGAGCTTACACTGGGCTAGTACAATCAGCTGAATAAGAAATTATGTCATTAATCCTAAAACAACATCAGGTCCTTTGATTTTTTCCTTCTAGTGCATATTACTCTACCCATATCAGTCCATCTCCATTACAACCAACAGCCAGCATTGCCTCTCACCTGAAGTATTTCAGTAATATCCAGGTAGCTCCCCCTGCTTCCATTTTTATATCTTAATCAGTTCTCTATACAGCCAAGAGATTGATCTTTATATATGGTCATGATATATTCTTGTGTGATCTGACTCAGTCTATCCTACCAGATTAACTTAATACCTCTCTCGCCTTAATTTCTGCATTCTAATTGCACTAGTCTTTGTGGTTTTTTTTTTTTGTAGTCCCTAGAATACGTCTATGTCTTCATAACTTACTTTCCTATAGTGGGCACATTTTTATGCCTCGTCCCTCCTATGTCACCTAACAAACTCTATTTTTCATTTTCCCAAGTCTTATTAGACCTTTCTTTACCTTACATTCCTCCTTCACAGAACTTAATGTAATTGAATGTAAACAATACCTTGTGTAATTATTTTGTTTCCATCTCTGATGCACAAGAATGCAAGCTTCATAAGGGCAGAGAACACATCTTTTTGTTAATTTCTAATACTCCTAGTAAGCAGTTATATGGCTTAGACATAATTAACACTAAATATCAGTCTTTGAATGAGTTAATGGCCTTTAATTCCTATAATATCAGGGAAAACTGACATTTTTGAATAAGAAGGATCACTTTCACAGAGAAGATAACACATAAAAATGGGAAAAGTATAGTATAGTATTTGGAGACACTCTTCCATAATATTAGGTCATAATAATGCCCTTAAAAGAGAGTGACCATGGGAAGTAGAAGCATAAACCCTAGAGATTTGCAAGCAAAACAGACTCATTCCATATATATATAGATCCAGCATCAATTCACTTTAAAAAGGAGAAATGTTTCTTTTTCTTTAATCCAAAAAAATTGACGTATGAGACAAAGATTAATGATTGTCCGCACTGACTTGACTTTTCTGAAGCATTGGCTCTATAGCTTGCTCACTGTTCTTCAAAGTGTTTTCCTTCTTTAGCTGAATGTGCTACTCTCCTCTATTGTTTTTGGACTTATTTTCCTGACATTTCATTCTCATTCCCTTCCACAATGCTCTGGGTTTTTCCAGTGTTCTCTCCTTAGTCTTCTCTCTTTTCACATTTTCTACTCACTTTATATGATCTTCTACATTGGGCTTTACTCATTAAAACGTTTAAGCTAAAAAAATCATAGCTTCTTTTTTCCTTCATGTTGGCTTCTCAGATTCATCCCATCTTACTCAAAATATCTGTTGGATGTCTATTATGAGCTAATGTGTTATCAGTTGGGCTGGCAACCTAGAGCAAAATGGGGATGATCTGCACCCTCATTGAACTTACAGAATGTGAGAAAAACTGTAAATCAATAAATGTAAATATGTTAATGAAAATCAAGTAGATTATGACTATGAGTAAAATTCATATTATGTTGTATAAAGGGAAACATGGGAGATGAAAATTTATTGGGGTCTTGGATGACCTTTCTGATATAGAAGCCTTTCAGCTGATTCCTGAGGGCAAATATGTTTTAGGTATGCCAAGAATATGAGGAAGAGAAATCTGCACTGAGGACAAGAAATAAGTTGTGTGTTTTAGGTTGAAAAGGAGTTGTTGTGATAAGAGGCAATCTCTAACAAGCTTCTAGCTGTTAGAGAAGTCTCCAGCTATCAGAAAATTAAACGGGAGCATCTGAGATGGCAAGAGAAAGAGGGAGGACACTTTGTGACTAGGAAAGGACATGATCCTCCAAGAGTTCTTTGGATCTCCAGAGTCCAAAAGAACAGGTGGGGGCTCTGAATATGCACAAATCCAATACTCTAGAAGTGACAAGAACTACAATGGAGATGATAGGTAGATGCCTGTGTGGACCAGGTACTAATTGCTATAACTTGGAAAATTTGGTGAATTTTCCTGTAGTCTAGCTTGACATTGAAGGGTTAGGGCTGTTGAAAGAATTGCCCAGATGTTTTTTGGGAGAAGTGATTTATTAGAGTAGTGGTCAGCAAACTGTGGCCCATGAGCCCAATGCCTGGGTTTTTCTTTTTTAATTTATATATTACAGTTAGACACATTTTGGGGGCACATGTGATATTTTGATATATGCACATAATGTGTAATGATCAAATCAGGGTAATTGGGATATCTGTCACCTCAAACATTTATCTTTTCTTTATGTTGATAACATTACAATTCTTCTCTTCTAGCTATTTTGAAATATACAATAAATTATTATTAACTATAATTTCCCTACTATACTATGGAATATAGAACTTATCCCTTCTATCGAACTACCAATGCCTGTTTTTACATATAGGTTTTGTGGACACAACCACACTCATTAGTATTACCTATAGCAGCATTCATATGACAACAGAAGAGTTGAATAGTTGCATCAGAGGTGTATGTGGCCCACAAGGACTAAAATATTTAACATTTGGTTCTTTTTAGGAAACATTCCCTGACCCATTGTTCTAATCCATAGTTTCTGTGTCTTCTGTCTGGATTGTCTTTTATGTCATCTATTTAACCTACAGAACCCTTAATCAATCTTTAAGATGCATCCAAAGTATCAACCTGCTGGGAATACATCTCAGAGTCCATCTTTACCTCCCTCCCACACAGCTGATTTCTCCTATCCTACCTTGCACCGCACTTATCACACAGTATATCAAGCATGACATATCTGCCTCCACTAATAGGTTCTCAGTATTTTGAGGCCAAGGTCTGTGTCTCACTGACTTTTATATACCTGAAATATTTTCAAGTGTATCTGGTACATAGGGAAAATAAAGATTTGACTGTGCAAGCGAAGGCATCGATATTGAATAAATTGGAGATTTTTCAGTTGAAATATGCATTCCTACTCCTTGGATATGTCAGAGTTTAATTGCAAGTTAATGTTATTCTGCAATCATGGGTCTTGTCCAGAATGTTTTATACCAGTTTGTTTCAGAGAGCATAAGAGTCAACTGAGTCTATTAACATAAATGGCCAGGGTGATTTTCAAATGAAAGATTTGTTTTTGCTAATCCTGTGAATTAAATCGTTTGGATATTTTGCATTTCCATAAAATGCTAATATATTCATTAATGTAATCCAGCAGTCTTCCTCCAGATACGCAATTAAAGTCCACTCCCATTTCAGCCACCATTTATCAGATACTTACTGGCCCTGAAGGTCATCAGAATTTAGCACCAATAGAATACAGAGAGAACAGATGTCTTTTTGTAGAAAATTGCCTAAATAAATTTTTCGGAACAAAGAATTAACAGAAAGCGTTGTATTAACTCACAAATAGTTTTCAGTTGGAAGGTGGTTTTCAAGATAACTATTAAGAAAAAGAATTTGAATCATGAATGTTCATGAAATTTTCTATTGATTTCAAATAGCAAATTAGTTGGGACTAATATTCTCTGATCAGTGTGTGCCAAAATCATCAGAAAATACTTATTGCATTTCCAAATTTGACATGACATACTTTTTTATGCTAAGCATCAATGAGACACTAAGGGATTTCTCATAATAATTGTAGAAAATTAACAAAAAAGATAGTCCCCATAGATCTCCCCCCACTCCAAAATGCTAAACCTCTTTAGGTGACAATACTCTGTCAACAGTGAATTTAATGACTTAGTTAAGGGCCAGCAAAATGATCAGATGTTCCTTTGAAGCAGTAGATTCTGAATAATGAATTCAGTTATCTGTTTTCCTTGAAATGTTTCTTCACCATGTGTATTTATTAAATAAACAAGCAAAAATATAGGACAAAAAATATATGAACCAAAATACCCTGAAGGTGACTTTTTTAAAAGTTCATGTAGCCACGCTTATACTAATTCATACACATCTACAATCACATGAGATCTTATTTATGTTTCCATATTTCTTCACTCTGGGGACAGGTGGCTGGAAGCAGAGTCTTGGTCCCATTGCCCATTCTCATCTTTGTCTCTAATTTTATCTTCAAATCACTAGAATTCCTACCTAGCTAGAAGAACTCCCAGACTCAGGCTTTTCCCAGAGACTGATCAGCACAGATGTAGGCCTTGTTATCCCTATCAAAATCTGTTCTCCCCCACTGCGGCTGCTGTTACTTGCTTTCTCCTTCCCTCTGCATTGTGTGTAGCAGCACGATGCCATTTTAAGCTAAACTTCCTTACTGTGCTGCCTTCTGGAACTTATCTCAAGATAAACATTTATCTTTTGATCTAAAACTTCATAAAGAGGTTTTAGATTTTTTAATCTGGTAAAGGATCCCACTTCTGGTGGGATAGTTTCAGGGATCTCATTGGTTACATATTTCTGTAATAGTGTTAATTACATTGACTGTCTTGTGTGCACTGTCCAAGCCTAACATCTTGCGGTGATCTGTCTTCCCACCCACTATTACACTTATTCTTTTTGAATTTTAATATATGCTCTGATAGTATGATCATACTCTGAGGTAAAGAGTATTAGCTTTAATGCAGAAGTCAAGGCTTAGAGAAGTTAAGTTTAACATCCAACTTTATCAGTCAATAATTACCTATAAAAGTCAGCATCTGAACTCAGTATCATTTCAAAATATGAATAAGCCACAATATTAGAAATTAACAGTCTCCATATGAAAGTCTGGGGTTATGGCTTCTGTTGAATTATCATGAAGTATCTCATGAACTTTTAATAGCCAATTAACCAAATGGAGAGTATTTGTGGCATACCGCCACAGTGGTCAGATCCATGCCAACTAGTTTGAGGTTGCAGAGAATTTCCATAACATATAAGACTTGCTTTTGGGTGTATCTCAGAATCTCAGAATCTTTGCAATGCATGGTAGACTTTAACGTGTGAAAAAATAACCTGTATCCAAAGTAGTAAAAGCAATGCCATTCTCCTTGTAGTTTAGGCTGTACAAAGTTGTAACTTATTGCACTTTTAAATTTTTATTGTTTAAATTTATTTATTCTTTTGGTTTCACTTGCTTTATATTTATTCACCTTGTATTGTTCTCATGCATTACAGTAGCAACAGAGAAAACAGGCAGTGCCCAAACGTAGAAGAGTTTCTACAAAAGTAGAATCCAAAAGTACTATCAAGTTGTAGAATTTAGAACGTTATACTCAAGTTCTCACATCGTTTCTTCCTTAAGTATATTAAGATTCTTCACTTTCTTTGGTTTCTAACAAAGTGAAGATCAGGGCTGGTTGAGAAAAAACAGATGTATGATATGACACTCATCAGTGTACTTAGGGAATCAAATCCCCCCTCCCCAAAATATTCTCCACTCCCGCCCTCTGACAAGAAGAATAATACCAAAAATATTTGTGACTCTTCACATCAGAAAGTCATTTAAAGAGCTGTGAGATTTTCCTTGGGCATTTTTTTTTTTTTTTTTTTTTTTTTACCTGTAGTAAGAGAGGGCGGAGGTAATGAAGCCATCATTTACTGATAATCAATGTAGATATTCTAATTGAGTGGTTCTGGTTTCCCAGTGGCCATTCCCAGGTTTGATACATATATTGAAGACAGTAAATGGGAAGTATCCATCCCTTTAATTTGATTTTGATCTTAACTTTATAATCTGAGATTTTCTGAGTGAATTGAGTGAATTGAGGGACTTTTATTTACCTTCTCAATGTCACTTTTCACCACTCATCTAATCCAACTATGTTATCCTACTACCAACGGCTTGAAAGTTTGTTCACATTCTGGGTTTCTCCTGCTCTGTTTTGTTACAAATGCTACTCCTTCTGTAAGTACCACCTTTCTCCTGTTGATGTTCATAGAATCTTTTCCCATACTGTCAGGGTGAGAAGAAACAATTTTTGGTTTGAAATAGATGAATAGATATTTAGGGCTATAATGCTTTGTTCTCTGCAGATTTCATTTCACAGAAACATTGATAACTGAGCAGGGAAATGATCCATTGGATACTTCTTCCTACCTGAGCCCTGTTTGCTAGCTGATGTAAAATATTACCGTGGTCAATTCAGTTTTAATTGGTTCTGGCAACTGGGTTTCCAATACTTACCACAAGAGATTAATCTCCATGCTCAGTGGCTCAGTGATATTCCCGGCTAGAAATGTTTTCATAATGTCTGTCTGTATGTGTGTGTCTGTATTCACGGATCATCCCTTTTATCTATTTTCTTATGTGATATTTACCTATCATGTGCTTCAGATGATGTTAGATGGTTTTCTCATCCTCCTTCCTCATTGGATCACAGGTTGTGTATGCTTATATCTGTTTCTCTACTTGAAAGTTAATTCTTAAAGATATTTAAGTTGTTTTTGCTTGATTTCTCTCTGATTTAATAATATGTTTCTCCAAAAACATATTCTTTCCTTTGATTGAAATAATCCATACTGACAATAGTCTCTAAGTCTGGCTTGATTTACTATAGAAAGTGAACCACTACCATGCAGATTTTATTACACTCTTCATAAGATACACAACTTAGTTCTTGTTACTCTCATGGAATTAAAAATCTGTAAGGAACCCAGTGAGAAAGCTTGCCCAGTGGTAAGAATTTGGATGTAAAAATGAACAAATGGACTAGTGGTGAAGATGAGTTTTATCTTTTAAATTAACCATTTCTCATTAAGCTTCTTTTGAAGATTTTCTGAGTCAAATATTTTGATCAAATAAAATTTTTAGTTAGATAATAAGTAGTTTGAAATGGAGGGTCTTATTTTTCAGTTACATCTTCCCTGGGAAATAGATTCTAAAAATCAATGGTTAGAAAAATTAATCCAAAATTTCCACCAAAATGACATAAATTATCTATAAAGTATAAATATTATTAATGATCAGAAAAGGATCTTAAAATTACTTGTCATGGGCTTGCTAAAATGCATTGATTGTATCTATTGCATGACTGCGATATGATGTAATCACTGCTCTTCAATGACTTTCAACGAAGAACATAAAGCTGAATTTGTGTTATATATTCATATTATATTATAAACTATACTTATTTTGTAACCACATAACACTGAGCACAGGTAGAAAACTTAAAAGTCAGTCATAAATGAAGACATTCCCTTCTCACTATGTCAATGTGGTCGTAGTAACGTGTCAAAGTACATTCTCTGTTGATCTCAGTCTTTGAAGGACTACAGTGAGAAGGGTCACCCCGCTAAACTCTGCTGGACAGTTAGCATGAGCAAAAAATTAATTATATGTTAAGTCACTGACATTTGGGAGTTGTTTGTTACTTCAGCATCACATGATGTATACTGATTGATAAAATATTGTATTAAACTCTTCTTTCTCCTCAAACTTTCAACACTTTAACTCTACCTTCATAGTCCCAGAAGATGTCCTGCATCTTATTTCATTGAGAAAATGGTAGTGCTTAGAAGATTAAATCTTTATCCTTCCACTAATCCTATAAACTCGCCCTCAGAAGTGCTCATATATTCTGTATTGTAATTTGTTAAAATGAGAGAGGTGTCATTCCATGCCTTTTGACTTATTGCAGACCTTATTTCCTTACAATAATTTCTTCTCCCTCTTTCATCTCCAAATTTACCCTCTCTGTGGGATCACTTCTGTCAGTATATACATATGCTATACTATTGTCTGTTTTTAAAACCCTCTCTAGAACAGCTGCCTCTCCAGCTATACCTTCATTTTTTAGTGCACTTTATAGCTAAACTTTCCATATTACTTTTATTGTTTTCTTTAATTTCTTACCTACAGTTCTCTTCTGTTATTCTTTCATTTACATCAGTGTACTGAATCCACAATGTTTCCAACTATCTTGCCAAATCCAATGATCAATTCTCATTCCTTTTCCTTTTCGTCTCTGACACCAACATAAAACACAGTTGATAAAGCCTCCCATCTTGAATTGCTCTTTCATTGGCTTCTGAAACACCCCTCTCTCCCAAGAGAACATTATTTCTAACTTACTAGCTACTCCTCTTATTCTTAATTTCTAAAATTCCCCCAAGGAAGGCCTAGCATATAGTAGGTGTTTAATAACTTTTTGAGGAGTAAATGAATGAGGGTTTGATATTATTCTATGTCCATTCAAATAAGTTGGGATTTTTTTATTATGCTATCAATAGCTAGTAAGTTTGTTAGGGTGAATTTTAGTCCGTAAAAGAAAAGTTCTATTTGTATACCTTTGGATTTTACAATCATTAAAACATTTGTCAACCATATTATGATTAGTAATTTACTTATTGATCTCCCTGAACACATATAAAGGTCTTTTATGTGTCCCGTTTTGTGTATGTGCCTATGTCCATTCTCTACATGAGGATTTGATGAATAAATTAGTGAATGAATGAATAAATATCATACATTTGACTCATGTTGGGTTTTAAAGTAACCAAATAATATATGTCATTTTCATATCAACTGCTGTAGAACCATAATGTCTAGTTGCATTATTTGAGTGGTTGTTTAATGGATCTAAGTATAAAAGCTTATATTTTTCCAATATATAACTTTACGTCATAAATTTTAGATTATTTTTCTATCTAGAATCTTTTTAGAGTCTCAATTATTTGAAGTAGGCATCAGTTATCTAACATTCGGTTTACCTGAAAATGTAATATGTATGTTTGCTTTGCTTTTAGCCAAATAATTGAGAGAAAAAATGTTGACCAGAAGAAATTCAAGGGCAAATTGTCTTAGGCATTCTCTTAGAAATGTTTCCTGTTGAAAATGAGACATTAATCAAACACTATTGGCCAACTTAGAGTAACTCATCTATGTGGGAATTTGGAGCCAGTTAAGCTATATTCACTTTTAGATCCACTACCTAAATCTAACATGTCACTGACTAAACCCATTTCCTCCCGCCGTGTTTTAAAGACAGTGTTTTTATACACTATTTCACTCATTATGACAGGAAAGATTATAGCTACCTGTAATAGAATATTGACTAACAGTGCCCAGAATAACCCAGATAATCATGAACTCACAACAAAACAGTGGCCTATGATTACAGGGCTCATTTAGAAGCTTAGTCAGGTCAGTAAATTTCCAGGCTTTTCTCACCATATTGCTCAGCCATTGTGATCATATTGTCTCTTTTTTCTCATCTAAGTCACTTGGCTACAAGAGGAGCTATAAGAGAAATGTTCTCAGACTATGTTTCAATGTATGAATTAAGAGGTTGGAACAAAAGATATTTTATCAGAGAGAACTACATCCATCTCCCACATCATATTTCTGCAAATATCTCTGGCCATAACTAGCTCATACAGCTTCGTCTAGTTTCAAAGGAGGTTGGATGTATCAGGCAAAGGGGTTGGAATTGTTTTGGTTGACTTACATGTATCATATTTTCATCTCTGGGGCTGGCCATATTGCAATTCCAGGTAAACCAGGATTGTGTTAGCCAAATAATGCCCACCTCACTAGCCACCATTTTTCCTCATTCCTCCTGATATGTGCCCATTTGAGGAAGTCACAGGACTCTCAAAGAGGTTATTATGAAAGTACTCTCTCTCTACTCTTTGAATTTCAGTTTATTTTGCAACCAACCAATGCCCCCTATTAGTGCCAGAACTGTCTCTCTTTTTGCACCTACTCCAACAATCTTGCTGTTATTTGTACAGATACTCATTTCTTGGATCTTATCCCTCAGTATCTAGCCTATAGAGGATGATTAATAAATATTAATATTTCTGCAACAAAAGAATGAAAACATCAGAAAATCATTCTGATATGCTGCATTTTTCACAAACCTTCTCTGTTCAAATCCATCAGTGCCTCTTTTTTCCTCAGTTGTGAGGACAAATCTTTTGATCTACCTTTAAGGGTATCTAGAACACAAACCTACTGAACTTCAGGTCTCATTCCTCTTAAATAATCCCCCTGAGATTTAGTCCCCTGTTAGTCCTCTCACAGTCACATATAAAGCATTCTATTTAATGATATTTTTATATAAAAAAGTGACATACATTATAAAACTATATAAAATAGGGGTGATTATTTTGAGTTACTTTACCCCTGTGTATATAGTTAGCTTTTACCATGTATAAATCTCACTTTTTTCCTCTTCCCTTTTCCAAAGTCGTTTTCTTTTGTCCCTCCTATTGGTAACTCTATCAGCGACCCACTCACATCCTCACAGCAGTCATCTCTACATACAATAGGTTGCCACTTCAAATTTTTTTTCTGTCTGGGAGAGCAAATTCCATCTATGTATGGGCAACTAGCAGTACTGACGAGTTAGTACCTCTTGGTCCAGCCCTGAACCAATGGCAGATTGAACTTCCTCATCTCTCATTTGGGGTAACTTTGATGTAACACTGTCTGCCATAATTCCCAGTGAGATTAAGCTCCATTTGTCCACAGTAGTAAATTGCTTAGTTTTCCACATATTAAGTGGCTTCCCACTGTTTTTTTTTTTCTTTTTTAACTTTACCTGGATCTCTTCCTTGTCTCGCTTTTCTACTTCTCCATCAGTATGTTCTGAAATCATCTCTCAACTCTCAAATAAACCCCTTGAAGTGAAGTCCTTGTCTCAGTGTCTGTGTCCGAGGGAACCCAGGCTAATATAGCAGACTAGCCCAGACTGATCATACCCTGTCTAACACACCTCCCTTGAGTGATATCATTCATGAGGCTTTCATTGATATTCAAGCCCAGTATATATTTCTTCCTCCAATTGTGTTGTTGACAGTCACTCATTTTTTTCCTACAAAATATTTTAGCACCTGATTATACTCTAGGATTCTCAAAACTACAGCTTGTACCTTTGCTTATTCTCATGAGTGTGTCGCCACAAACTGTGAATAGTATATAAAGCAGCTCTGGGATGAAAGAGAAAAGTGGACATACCCTATGGTGTTAGAGAAGAATAAGAAATGTTTCTCCTGTTGTGAAGGAGAGAGATGCAAAATGGAAACGGGATTGTCATTGGCCATCAACTCAAACTCAATCCTAAAAGTCCGGCATTTCCAAAAATCTGACTTGCCATTTCCCAAAGCAATATGAGGTTTGAAAATGAGAATATTGTGCCTGGAGAGGAAGCTGGTGTGGGTTTTGCGGTTTCCAGACAGCGGAAGGGAAAATCATGGTATCTCGAGCCAGGGTCATGTTTTCTCAGGCTTGGGGATGTTCACAGTACTTAGGCAAAGGCAAGAAGACAACATGATTGTTGGCCTTTTATTGTTCCTCCCTCAGGTCAGCCACAAGAAATTTGGTATGGAGAAAGGCAGAATGAGAAGTAAAGGAGACCCATCTTTTAACCTCTCAAAGCCTGGTTCAGGATGTCATAAAAGCAGCTGCCAGAAATAAAAAGAAAGGAAGTGTATCAGAGTCTAAGAAAAGCAGAAAAGGAAGAGAGTCTTTGAAAAGCCACCGTAATAATCAGTAATCTGTTTGACATCTGGCAAAGAGACACATCTGCAGGGGGCAACGGGGATAAGTAATTGAACTTTGATTTCTACATTTCCACTGAATGTCTATGTTTAGCACCTAAATTTTAAATACAGGAAGATTTTTGAAAATGCACTCTTCTCCAAGAGGGTGTTCCATGGGATACAGGAAACATCTGGAATAAGATCAAGTGGGTTTCACAGCTGCCCAGACAACTGGTGTTTGTATTGTTTTGTTATGGACCTATAACAGGTAGTTAAAATTCATTTGAGGGTTCCTCTAACTGTATATAGCTATGCCAGGATTTCTCAGAATCTAGCCTGAACCAAGACAAAAGCTACCTCAAAATACATGTCAGACAAGGGAACAGTATCCTAAATTGAACACCTGCAATAAACCTTCAAAATATTAGAATTACTAAAGAGCAAGAAATCATTGGTTTCAATATATCTTGTGATATTATGAAAAATACTTTTGTTAATAAATACACTCAGAAGTCAAGATAATTTGCCAAAGTAGCCTTAAAATGGTCTTTTCGGTGTTCATCTTCTAATCCTGTATAAGAACAATTGGATCGGCCGGGCGCGGTGGCTCACACCTGTAACCCTAGCACTCTGGGAGGCTGAGGTGAGTGGATCACTCAAGGTCAGGAGTTCGAGACCAGCCTGAGCAAGAGCGAGACCCCGTCTAAAAAATAGAAAGAAATGATCTGGACAACTAAAAATATATAGAGAGAGAAAAAATTAGCTGGGCATGGTGGCGCATGCCTGTAGTCCCAGCTACTCGGGAGGCTGAGGCAGAAGGATTGCTTGAGCCCAGGAGTTTGAGGTTGCTGTGAGCTAGGCTGATGCCATGGCACCTACTCTAGCCTGGGCAACAAAGCGAGACTCTGTCTCACAAAAAAAAAAAAAGAACAATTGGGTCCCCCAATTTTTCTTGACAAAAATTCAGAAGATATATGCAAAGATAGAAATGGGGCAAAAATAGAAAAAACAAGTATTTACTAATTAAATATTTTAATAACTATTACATTGGCATTATAGATTAAGAGTCCGATAAAGGGCTGATAACAAAATCTATCTAGAACTTAAAAAAATCAACAAGAAAAAATCCAACAACCCCATCAACAAATGGGCAAAGGAAATGAACAGAAACTTTTCAAAAGAAGACAGAATAATGGCCAGCAAACATAGAAAAAAAATGCTCAACATCTCTAATCAGTAGAGAAATGCAAATCAAAACCACAATGAGATATCACCTAACCCCAGTGAGATTGGCTTCTATCAAAAAATCACAAAACAACAAATGCTGGAGAGGATGTGGAGAGACAAGAACACTGTTACACTGCTGGTGGGACTGCAAATTAGTGCAACCTCTGTAGAAAAGAATTTGGAGATACCTCAAAGAGCTAAAATAGAAATGCCATTCAACCCAGCAATAGCACTATTAGGCATCTACCCAAAAGAGCACAAAACATTTTACGATAAAGACATCTGCATCCGAATGTTTATGGCAGCACAATTCACTATTGCAAGGATGTGGAAACAATCCAAGTGCCCATCAATTTATGAGTGGATTGTTAAAATTTGGTATATGTATACAATGGAATATTACTCAATCATAAGAAACGACAGTGATCTAGAACCTCTTATATTTTCCTGGATTGAATTTTAGCCCTTTATCCGAAGTGAGGTATCCCAAGATCGGAAGAACTGGCTCCACTTGTACTCGCCATCAAATTGATACTAACTGATCGACACTAGGGTGCTCACATGGCAGTAATACTCTCCAGGGATTAGGGGGATGGGGGGTAAAACCACAACTAAAGGACACGGGGAGAATTGTAGTGGGGAAGGGCACGCCTCTAACCCTCGCTTGGGTGAGGCAAAGACATAAAATGTAACCATAATGTTTGTACTCTCATAATACCCTGAAATTAAAAAAAAGAGCCTTAATACAATGCATATTCTTTTGCTTAGTTTTGGCAAAAAGAATTATATGCAAGGTTATACATCACAATAATATCAATAACAAAAAAATTTTGATCAACTTAAATATCTCAATAGAAGTTGATCAAATGATTTTTGGGATTCATGTTTTGGGGTATTACATAGCTAATATAAATTGTATTCTCAGGAGCTCCAGTGATGCAATTGGTTAGTGTGCAGTACTTATAAATTATATTCTTAGACACTGGGGAAAATAAAGTGAGAGTACTTATAATGTTAACAGTATTTCCCCTTCAGAGGAATACAACGCTGTATTTTGCACAATTCCGATATTGTATGCATATGTATATGTTGGGAGCGGGGAGTTATGTTTACAAAAACAGGAACAGTTCCTCCCATAAAATGTTACCAGTGTAGGGTCTCTTTAATATGGACCAGTGGGTGTCCTAATAATTGGAGGGACTTACGGCAGAGAAACTAAACTTTCATGAATGGAAAAAGGAAAAGAAAACTTTCAGGGGACAGAACTCAGGAATAAGTAGACAGATGAGTATTTGCAGCCTGAAATTTATAAAGACCAATAGATGAAAAAAAGAGTTGGGTGTTTGATTGCAAGGAATTCCAACTAGAGATGTGGATTTATGTTAGTTAGCTACAGTATTTGAGTAAGGAAGGATGCATTCAAAGAAATGTAAAATTTATAGTAATTGGGAGGCATTTTTCATTATTTCATTATTGTAAATTATAATAAAATAGCAGTAACAGTAGTAAAAATAATAATAATACCTAAAATTCATTGAGTGTAGCTAGGCAATGGTGTAAGTGCTTTGCAGGAATTAAATTATTTAAGCCGTAAAGCAGCCATATGATTGTAGAGGAAGGAACTGATACACAGAGTTAAAAACGCATAGATAGATAGATAGATAGATAGATAGATAGATAGATAGATAGATTGCGCGTGTGTGTGTGTGTGTGTGTGTGTGTGTGTGTGTGCACGTGCATGAAAGTAAGGTATCATTCAGCTAGTAGGGAAGAAAGTTGCCATCTGGGCAGTCTGAATCCAGCTGCAAAGCACTTTTATCCTTAACCATTATACTATACTGATCTCTTTTAGTTGAAAGTATTTTTTTTCCTAATTAGAGACATAAATAGCATGTTTTGGTCTGAGTGAACAACATGAAACATGCCCAGATCTCCTAAATGAAGGAGATTTCTCATTGTAGGTAATGTGAAAAGAGGATTAAAAATATAAAACAGAGTGCAATGCGCACCACCTGAAGGATGGACATATTTGAAACTCAGACTTGGGGGGAGGGGGGGGCAAGGGCAACATATGTAACCTAAACATCTGTACTCCCATAATATGCCGAAATAAAAAAAAATTAATTAATTAATTAATTAAAAATATATATGTAAAACAATAAAAAGGGGAGAAAAGGGATTCACCATTGACCTTGTAACTTCACACGCCCCCAAAGCTCTGATCCAAGATGGGGTTAAGTTACCTATCAGGACTGGAGTGGGAAAGGAGAAAGTCAAGGGAGACGTATAATACAATAGAAGGGGATTCAGAACTTTGCACAATCTTTTAAATAAGTGTAACTTTTTGCATGCTGTAAATATCAATGCTTTGGAGCAAATCCATGTTCACCTCAGCCTAGTTGCTAAATTGGTTTGTGACCTTTTGATAGCGTCGTGGCTTGTTAGTGCATCTGTTATTCTTGTTATCCAGTCACACAGGGTATGATGCAGTTGACCCTGTTGTGGTTTTGAGGCTTAAACCAGAGTGCACAGTTGTGTTCCTCTCATATTCCTATTCAGGAGAAAAATAAAGCTAATGCAATAAAAGGTTGACATGGTATAAATGGGAGATACTATACTTTTTCCATAAATTTCTAAGGATTAAAACATAATGAATACAAAAATGGCAAGTGCAGGAACTACATCACAGTAGGATTTCAATAAATTCAAGATTTTATCCTCCTCCCTGATCTTTACAACATCTATTTTAAAATTTATTCAATTATTTTCCCCAATTCTACGTACCAATTACTTAATCTTATAGAATAATTCAAAGAGTTTTATACTTGGCATTTTCATTCATTCATTAAATATTTAAAAAAACCTACTATGCGCCAAGTACTAGAAAAATCATGGAGCATACAGTTGTAAAACAAACAGACATGTTCGTATTCTTATGGGATGTAACCTAATTCTTTGGAAGTAAGAAGGGAACAGGCAATGGAGTGGTTAAGAGCTCAAGCTCTGAAATCAGACTGTTTAGTTCAAATTCAATTTTCAACTCTTGTCCTCAGTAACCTTTAAGTAACCTGCTTAGCCTCTCTGTGAGTCGTCTATGTATCTATTTAATGGGAATAATAACATTAGCTAACTCATAGAGTTGTTTAAGAATAAAGTTAGCACATGTGAAATACTTAAAATAGTACCCTAGTACTGAACAAATATTAAATGTTCTGTAAATATTAGTAGTATAACTTATTACAGAGAACATGTTAATAAGGTCCTTCAATTTAGACATTAGAGGAAAGAATTTGAAGTAACAGGACCATTTTCCAGTCCTCTACACATCTGTTTTCTTGATAAGAAGCCACATCCTGTGCTTGGAGGAAAGAAGACATGTTGATGTGTGGATTAAAGAAAGACTGAATAGAGATTTTCCAAAAAAGCTTATCTTGTTCCTACAAGTAGTACTCATCTAGACATTGTAGAATCATGAAAAAAATACAAACAGATGAAAAAAAGAGATTTTAGCCAAGACACTAAGTAACAGCTTGCAATTATTGACTGCTTAGTTTGGAGTAATTACTCTTAAAAGCACTTTATGGGAATTGTTTAATGCTCACAATATGGCTCTGGTTGTGAATTTTATTATTTTAAACATTTTATGAAAGTTGTCAGAACCAAAACAGAACCACTTATGTTAAAAAAAAAAAAAAGAAAAGAAAAGAAGAAAAGAAAAGAAAAGAAAAGAAAAGGAAAGAAAAGAAAAGGAAAGACCTGAAAAACAGAGCCAAATAAGGCCAGGAAGGAGGGTTCTCAAGCATAAATGCCTGATAACAAAAACTATTACAAAAGACTGCAAAACCACAACCTTGCACAAAGGGCATGGCAACCTTATAAAAAAAAAAAAATACTTTTGCCAGCACATCTGCCCAGCAACTGCCTGTCCCACCTTGGACTAACACTACACTTGTTTTTTATCCTTATAGCCAAGGATAATCATGTCAAAACAATAAAGTAATCCTTCTTAATTTTCCCTTAAAAACCCTTGTCTTTCTTTACCTCCCTGAACAGGTACATAGTTTACTATGATGCACGTATTCCCATTGCAATGCTGTATTCCCAAATAAACATCATTTTCTTCTGAGAGCTTCTCCCTCTGCTTATTACTTAGGTTGACAATTTCATCAGAATTAGAATTAGAGTTAGAATTAATTAGAAAATGGATGCCTGAAGAAGTAAAATGACTCACATGAGGTCACACAATTAGAGGCAGAGCCAGGTTTTTCACCCCTACACTCTGCCACGTCTCTGTGCTCACCAATGCAATTAAAATCAATGAAAATATCCAGAAAAATTCATGTACTGGCAAGTAAAGATGTTAGATGGTGAAAAATAGAAGCCATTTTACTCATGTAGAAAACTGCTGCTCTCAAAAGAAAGCTAAAGAAAAACAAATCAAGGACAAGAAAAATATATTAATATTTCATAATCTACATAGATAATCTATATACATAGGCTCTGTTTTTAAGGCTTTTTCCTTTTCTTTCTTTCTTTTTTTTTTTTTTAAACACAAGTGGCTCTGTTTTGGTCCAAACAATTAACAGATAATAAGTAATCTCTAATGAAAAGATACAAGAATAAGTGCACATAGTCAATTAAATACTGGGTCTCTACATCCTGGGTCACTTTGGTTGTTTCACTGACAGGGAACTGATTTTTATAACTGACTTTGATTGTCAAGCTAATCATTCATCTAAAGAATGAGCATAAAGTCTGGATTGATAATTGGAAACCACAGGGATTTGATCTTTAATATAAACAAGAACTTTACGACAACTATGTTTATCCAAATCCTGGTTAGTGTCTGGGAAGTTAATGAGCCAATGTCTCAGAGTATTCAAGCTCGGCAAGATGACCTTTTGATAAGAACATTACAGATCTAGAATTGGATAGGCTGTTCAGCCAGCTGACCTGTAAATTGCCATCTAAACCAGAGTCAGGGAAATCATTAATTCCCTCACCATCAAATCTTTCTTAAGAATCTATGTATTCAGTACTGTATTTTCCTTTCTAGAAAGATAAGATGTGGTCCTTTTTAGAAGATCACACTATCATACATACAATGTCTAGTGACACTAGGATTTCTCTCCCTGATCTGTGCATACCTTTATAAGTCACATACTTAAATGTCTACTAAAAAAAGAAATTACTGTGTTTCGTTACTTTTTTTTTTAGCAGAGTTGGGTGGGAGGGGATAAGTTTCACAGAAAGTAAATGAGTCTAGTCCAGAATCGGAAGGAAACTAAGAAACCTTAAAGATATAAACTCTACAACATGTGGAAAAAGAAAAGAAACCTAATTAGGAATATGACATCCATGCTTCTGCTGTCAAACACATGTGTGTGCATGAAAGAGTGCACACAGACACTCTAACCCGGGCCACATGGAAGGCTTAGACTGGGCGGTCCGTCTGCACGTGAACAATGAGGTCATCCCACTGTGTTTTTCCGACACTTTATGGACTGTGTAATGGCATTTGATATCGCTAAGACATGGCTGTTCTGGAAGCACTGGTGCATTATAGCAGAGAGGTGCATTGTGTGTGATGAGTCATGCTCAACAAATTTGTGCTCAGTCTCTGTATGGTAAGAAGAAAAAAAGAACAAGATAGAGTAACAGAGAACTGGGAAGTGAGAAAGTTCTCATCACAGGCAAAAGCACACCTCCACTTTGTGCAAGATGATGAAGGCTTACACATACTCAGTTTCCCACAGAGTTCCTGTAATCGTCAATAGTCCAAATCATGGACAAGATGTTAGTCTAATAATATTTCCAACACAGAAAAAGCACTTTTCATCTGTGAGTCACTTTTCAGAAGGGATAACGTCTAAACATTCTAGCCTCTCTTTGGTTACCCAGAGGTTTGGATGCCTGCCAAAAAGGAAGCGCAAGAATAAACATGACCAAGGCAAAGAGTTCGATGAGAAACCCTCAGAAGTTTTGGAGGGAGGAGAGGAAAAACAATCTGAAACATGAGTATATCCATAAAATTAGTTCATTTATGTAACCCACGGTGATTGGCGGGAATTTGCTGGCTTTCATGAACCAATCCTCAAACAAGAAAATGGACACACCTCAAGGGAAAAGAATCCTTAGGAGGAAACGTATATGTGACCTGCTTTACCACTCTGTGATTCTTAAAAGGAAAAACCATTACCTGCTACCACAATCGTGATTTGACAAAGCGAATCGGCTTAACACTCCCCCAAACCCTGTTTTCTACAGGGTGAGAAGCAAACATCTTTCAATGACATCTGTGAATCCTCCAAGATCTGGCCAGCCCCCTTTCCCATATTTCTTTCCTCCCACAATTTCTTTCCATCTCCCTTACACTGTGGTGACGTTCCACCATGCGCAGTGCTCAGAGGAGTCTCTTCACACCTCACCCTTTGGCACACACTCCTCTCTGACTAGAACGCTCTCCACGCCTCACCTACTTGGCAAAAATTCCCTCTTTTCCACTACAGCCCAAATGTTCTTTCTTTATGGAAAGACATCCATAGGCAGTCCCCACCCTCTTCTGCTTTATGATTCCACATTTTGTCATCATTTAATAAAAGCAGACCTTTTTTGCCCTTACTTTGTATGAGGTATCATTCTAAGACTCATTTAATTTATTTAATCCTCATCATAACCCTATGTATATGTACTAATATTATCCTAATTTTACAGGTGAGGAGACTGAGGCACAGGGAGAACAAATTATTTTCTCAAGATCACAGCACCCACACAGCTGAAATTTGAACTCAGAAAATGTACCCTTACCAACTAATTCTTTGGTTCATACCCCAATTTTGTGACCAATCATGCTTGATTTCAAATATTTGTTGACCTACCTGTCTCTGCAGTTAGATGTGAGAGCTGTGAGGGCAAGCTCTGAGATTTATTTGTATTTTGAGTACCTTTTGCAGAGATGAAAACTAGTAGGTGCTGGACAGTTAATAATCAGAAAGCAAGCAAAGCAAACAAAAGTTGAAGGAGAGGTGGGTGTATTAGATAGATTTTGAAGTAAAGAATAAAAGATGAATGATCACCCTAGGAATAAGATGCTGTTCTGATTTGAGGGCTGTTTTGGTTTTGTGTTTGTGTATATATATTTTTCCCCAGGTAAAAGAGAGGACATGGTCAATGACATAAGAGAAAGGCTCAGAGAAAGACTGGAGCAACCCACTAGCAAGGAGAAGACAGAGAACATTCCAGAGAGGACTGCAAGCTCATTTCTGCCTAATGCTAGGCTGTGATGATTACAGGTTTCAGGCAAGCAGAAGAAGGTCTTGGAGGGCTTTGCAGGGTAGTACATCGTGGTTTGGGTTGAAGGAGGAGGCAGATAATCCTCTCCCCTGGGAGAGGTGGGGAAACCTGGATGACTGTGTCAGGCCTCTGCCTGGCAGGGAAGATTAGGTCCAAGTCATAGGTAATGGAGGCTCCAATAGTCCTTTCACAGAGGGCACTTTGAGATGCAAGTATGTGCTGCTTCAGGGCACAGGTGACAAAGGGCCTTATGGAAGTGGGCAGAACAGTTATCCCCTCAGGCAGTTGAAGATTAGGGTTTGACATCTGCCCAGTAAGACCTGTGAGAAATGTGGCATTGTGTCCATTGGCAGCATTGTCAATGTCCTCAAATTTTCCTAAAGAAGGAACTTCCAGCAGCAATTGTACTCTCTAAAGAGTGTCCCTGTCTCTCCATCTCTCACCGCTGCCTTCCTTGTTAAAATGTTGAGTTATCTGATGGGTAGGAATGGCGAGAGCCTGATGGTTTATCACTATGTGATAAATTACTCCACAGAAAAGGCATCTAGGCCATGCCTTCTCTGTACTCTTTCTTTTTTTCTTGAACTGCATATTCTCAGGGAAGGATGTGGTCACTCTGAATTCATTTTCCATGTCATAAACAGATGGAGCATGGCTTTCCACTGGTCTCTGCTCTCTCCGTTCAAACCTAAAGTTCAATGAGTAATAAAATCAGGCTTTCATTTAGGGGCCTGGTGTTTTAAATATAAGAATGATGGATGAGGCTACCCCTTTCAGCCTTGGGCAAAAACTGGATATTCCAATCAAAATGTTAACAAGTCCATAATTTAATTCCCATTTGGCCCCTCCTGCGTGTTCTTTCTATAGATAAGAATCTGGGGGGACGGAAGGTTGTCCCATGGCATGTAGGGACTTGCCACAGGCAACATTGGGGCACAGATCAGGTCTGTAACAGTGTTCTGGGCAATCACCTTCAAACTGCAGAGGGTATTCACAGGGGATCTGCACACAGGGAAGGAAGCTAAGCAGAGAAACTAGGAGGTGAGTCTGGCTGATAGACACATCTATGAGCTCATGAACTGGACTCCCAAAAAGAAGTGAGAAGAATTTGCTGGGGACTGTGTGAACAAGCAGAAAGAAAAGCCAACAAGGCATGGGTTATAATAGAGAGACTGACATCCCATAGTCAGGCCTGAGGAAATGTAGATTATGTGAGAGTCAGAAGAGAGCTGGGAACAAAGCTTGTGGCAGACACTCTAAGCTGTTCTTTCCCTTCAACGTGAGTAACTTGTTATGTGAACAGGGAAGACCTGTGTAAAGTGGACTTGGGGTCTCTTGGCAGGAGAGTGGATTTTGGAGACAGAGAGATCTGACTTTAAATAGCATGTCTCCTATTAACAGCTATGTGATTAGATGCAAATCCCTTAACCTCTCTAAGCCTCACTTTCCTAGAGGAAATTTGAGCTGTATAATCACCCTCTGCCCTCAGTGATCATGCTGTTAAACATGAAAAAGGTAAACACCCTGATATAGCACTTGGCAGGAAATGATAACAAATACGAAATGTAATAAACTAGAATTTTTATTTTGATTCTTTTAGAAATGCTTTTATATCATATAATATTAATTAGATTATAGACTTCAGGGAAAACAGTAAAAAAAACTTAATAAAAGAAAAATAATTCGGTTTAAATCTCCACTAGGCTACTTTTAAGTTATAAGACCAGGGTTACATTAAATTCTATGAAACTCAGTCATCTCATCTGTAACATGTAATAGCCAGATGAAAATCTTGAATTCCATGATCTAGCCTCATCTCTGCAATGAATTAGCAATAACTCTGTGTATCTCAAACCTTAATTTCTACTTCCGAACAAAAGGATAGAAATATCTAAAGGCAATGGTCTAGTTATATTCTAGCATTTGGTGAGACCAAGAATAAAGATTTTTCTTTTCTGCAAGTGATTTAATCTGTTTTACCCAGTGGGAAAGTACTAAAGGCTATCATTTTGTTTTCCTTAGTTGAAGCTATTAACTGTAATTGCTTTTGTTAATAATACTTTACTTATTACAATCAAAGCTCAATTTTTGTACTTATACCCTGGAGCCAGTTTGCTGAGGCACAATTTATAAATGGATGAAAAACAATTAATAACAACTAGAAAAAACCATTAAGGATCTTATCAACAAAGTGCTCCGTAATCTCCAATTGCAAAATCTTGCACAACATATAAAACAGAACACATGGCCTCAGCTAGTTCTGTGGGCTGCCCCAGTATTGACCAAACAGAGTATTTCAATAGCAGAAAAATAATGCCTCTGAGGGCATTCTCCTCCTGGGCTTAATAGGGGATGTTTCTATTAATCTACTGAAGGTCAGGTGCAGCCTATTATAGTTCCTGTGGGGTGTTAGCCTTCAAAGAGAGAAACTACAATAATTTAAAGAGAAAAATATTCTATCATCTCCCCTCAGCAGTAATCCCTTGCTATAATCATCAAGGTAGCATATGGTCTGGCTACTCCCTCCCTATCATACCAGGCTAGCCCCTTGCCCCTTAAACGCCCCCTGAACTTCAAACTGCAGTTCTATTCCTGAAAAATGCTTAATGTTGTCTACCTAGAGCTTTTTATTTGCTCTCCCCTTTGCCTGGAATAACTCTTCCATGGATGACTTTTTCTTGTAATCAGATCTCAGCCCTGATATACCATCTCCTAACCCCTGTTTGAATGCTGCTCTCAGAAACGCCAGTCACTGTTTACCCCAGTCTCTAGTACTATCTGAAATTACTGGACTCAGGGTCAGGTGTGTTTCGTTCACGGCTGTACCCCAGCACTTCGAATAGAGTCAAAATCATAGTAAGGACCCAATAATTATTTGTTTGATGAATGGACTAGTTGATGAATTAATGAATTGCCATTGGCTGTTGGGAGAAGGCAAATAATTACTTCCTTATGCCTTTTCTGTCTGGTGAACAGCAGTTGCCAATGGCTCCTTCATCTCTCCTATTCTCATCCCTTCCGCACCCTTTCTTTTCCCTCTCACTCATAGTTTAATCGCTAAAAGCACTGTCTCAAGTCATCAGCAGCCTGAGTTTGAATTTAGACTATACTTAGATGTAGGCCCATGAAGGCAAGCATTTGTTGGTTTTGTTCACAATACATTCCTAGGACTAGCAGAAGGCTAGCATATGCTTAATGTTTATTTATTACTAAATGAGAAAAACAACTAATGAATGAATGCTTTCTACTTTTCTACTTTCTACCTAAGTGATGTCAGATAAGTTACTTAACCTCTCTATATTTTCCTCATAAGGAACAATTTTAAAATATTATCTTCCACATGGGTATAGTGCAAGGATCAAATGAGTCCACATATGCTCAGAGAGTGTTAGCTTGTAATAAATGATTAAGGATTGATTACTGAAATGTCCTGCATTCATATTTAAAAGATAAGTACTAGTTTTGGTCTAATCATTCTGCTTGGATATTTTTTATTCCAAGTATGGCCTCTCTTCCAAGGCACCATTCCCCATCACTATGAAACCGAAGTTGGAACTCTAGGCCACTTCAGCCCATAGAGACAGGGCGAGGAAGGTCATGCTCCCTGGGCTCTCTGATTTACTTCTCAACATTCAAGACCCCCATCCAGCAGGGCCACCTTTCTGATAATTGAGATTCTTTGAATTCCTGAATTTGCACTCTCATTATATAAGATTACTTCTTTAATGCCAAGTTCAAATCAGTTTTATCAAATATCTGGTTGAAAAAAGTCATTTATGTATCTACTTGTTCTTGTCATAAGCTCAGATGAAGAACAAATATCCAAAAATAAGCCACAATACAATATCAACATGAGTCATTGGTGCTGAGCTGCTTTCATCTGTATATCCCATCCTGTCATAGGCTAACACTTAATTACACTTCAAGCCTGAGCTTAGGTGTTATTCCCTTTGTGGAAAGTTTACAGTCTCAGGTAAGACAAGTAGAACTCTCTTCTACATATCTAGAACTTCTTATGAATTCATTCATTCAACAAACATTTTTGTTTGTTTGTTTTCAGAAGCTACACGATCTGGGTGCTCTTTCAGACATCGGTTATATGGTAATGAAAAACAAAAACAATGGAAACAAAACAGGCAAAAATTCCTGTCTTCAGAAACTTTACATTACAATAGGAGAAAAAGACAATAAACTAGAAAAATAAGCAAAATTTAAAAATGTGTCAGGGAAATGCAAATTAAAACCACAATGAGATATCACTTATCTCCAGTGAGACTAGCCTTTATCAAAAAGTCCCAAAACAATAAATGTTGGCATGGATGCGGAGAGATAGGAACACTCATGCACTGTTGGTGGGATTGCAAACTAGTGCAACCTCTGTGGAAAGCAATATGGAGATATCTTAAAGAGATACAAGTAGAAGTACCGTGCGATCCAGCAATCCCATTACTGGGCATCTACCCAAAAGAGCAAATGATACTGTATAAGAAAGACACCTGCACCCGAATGTTTATAACAGCACAATTCACAATTGCAAAGATGTGGAAACAACTCAAGTGTCCATCAATACATGAGTGGATTAATAAAATGTGGTATATGTATACCATGGAGTACTACTCAGCTTTAAGAAACAATGGTGATATAGCACCTCTTGTATATTCCTGGATAGGCTGGAATGCATTCTACTAAGTGAGGTATTCCAAGAATGGAAAGACAAACACCACATGTACTCACCATCAAATTGGTATTAACTGATCAACACATAAGTGCACATATAAGAATAACATCTATTGGATGTTGGGCATGGGGGAGGGGGAGGAGGGAGGAGGGGACGAATATTTGCATACACAAAAAGTGCAATGTGCACCACCCGAAGGATGGACATATTTGAAACTCGGACGTGGCGGGGGGGAGGGCAACATACGTAACCTAAACATCTGTACCCCCATAATATGCTGAAATAAAAAAAAAAAATTTAAAAATGTGTCATATAGTTTCTGAGCTGAAAGTTAAAGCAGGATAGGAGGCTAGGAGATGTCCAGGGGAGATGAAATTTTATAGAGAGTGACCTAAAAGGTCTCAGTGAATAAAGTGGCATTGCAGTGAAGACCAGAAGGCAGTGAAGTGTGAGCCTTGCATATCCCTGTCTCATCACCAACTGCATTATCATAATGTCATCTACTCATGTTCCTTTCTCCACAATCACAACGTAAGTGCTCCAGAGGGAGGGGTCATGTCTACTCATAATCCTATGCCCAAAGCTTAGCCCAGGGTAGAGAATGTACTGCTACTATGTGCTCAGCACATATTTGTGCACCCCTCTGCTGATCATAGCCATGTTACCCTTCAGGGGCTAGGCTCTGTTTCACATTTGTGTACTTTGAAAGTTGCAGATACCAGGATGAAATCAATGTTATTGGACCCAGACAAAATAGGACCTGAAAGGCCCAAAGGAGAGGAGGTTCATATTTATGTGTATGAGATAGGAACTGTTTCTAAGAACATTCCAAAAAATGCTCACTCATCTCCTGCTTCAATAGACCTTATCACTAGATATTATTTAGGCCTGTAGTAGTTCAAATGATACATTCTTAGAACACATGTTCAAATAATATGTCATCCAGTAATGGCATCACCACCAATGAACTGACAACAGCTTTGGTTTTCAACCTCTGGAACCAATGAACTCTGTTTCTAAGCAGCTTATGCAACTTGTTTTTTTTTTTTTTTTTTGCTAATAAAAGGTCCCCTGACATTCTGTGCATTCCAGATTATAATCCCAAGTAAACCAAACATATTTAGAGATGATTTTCTCTAGTATCTCTACTGTCTTTTTTTTTTTTTAGGTTGACAGTACTTTCCAGGTATGCCACTGCCAGCCTTTCTTGTATTTTCTCTGTACATGTGTGGATTCCTTATCACTGGGTTCCACCCACCTTGTTGGGATCAATATCCAGAAGGGCATTCAGGGGCTGTACAGCCAGGTTGCCAATCTATAACGGGGTATGAAAACATTTCTGAAAATGCAACTTGGTGGAGAAAATATATCTCTAATGCATCTTCTTTTTGTGGTTAAGGAGATCAGCTTTGCAAGTTGTAAAGAGGTGTGCGTTAGACGCTCAAAGGTCATACTTCCTAATGCTTGATCATCACTGAACCACACATTAGTCCACTTGGGCTGCTATAACACAATACCACACACTGGGTGGCTTAAACATGGTCTTCTATTTCTCATAGTTCTGAAGGCTGGGAAGCCCAAGACCAGTGGTCCAGCATGTTTCCTTGTATGGTGAGGGCTCTCTTCCTTGGTTGCAGGCTACTGCCTTCTCATTTTATCCTCAAATGGCAGAGAGGAGAGAGAGAGAGAGAGAGAGAGAGCTCTAGTTTCTTTTCCTCTTTTTATAAGAACACTAATTCCACCATAAGGACCAGACCACATGACCTCATTTAAACCTAATTACCTCCCAGAAAGCATACAATCACCTTGGATGTAAGGGCTTAACATATGAATTCTAAGGGCAAACATTCAATCCCTAACAAACTGCCTTGTGAAGAGAATTGTCAATAAGACTAATTATAAAATGTATCACTACTAAACTTTCAGGGATATAAAATGAGTACAAAATTGAATAAGTGAAGCCCTTAGCATTGCTCATCTGGGCAATATTTGCTACCCAACTGTATTTCATTGAACTTAAGACTTCATTTATTATTTATCTTACACAGTAAAGAAGTCTCACATAATTGGATTCACTTTGAAAATAGTGTGCATCAGACACTATTGCTGCTTAAACAATTATGGCCAAATCTTAAAGACATTCACAATATGCAATGATTTCTCACACACTTGTGGTCAGCTAGGGTTCAGTTAATCTAGCTGGTCTGGGCTATATTTGACTCTGGTTGTGAGTTGTACCAATGGTTACCCTAGGTGTGTTCTCATGGGAAAAGGCAGGCATACCCAAGGGCAAGGCCAAGTGTGCAACTTCATTTCAAGCCTCTGCCAACACATCTGCTAACATGCAATACTTTGGGCAATGCTGAATTGTCCAAAACAAGTCAAACCCAAAGTAAAGGTGCAAGGAGGTGTACTCTACTCACCATGAGAACATGGCAAGGGTGTGGATGTATCAAAACACTTTAGCAAAGTAAAGAATTGGGATCCATAATTCAGCCTACCACATATTCTGTTTCATTTGAAGGAGTTATTCAATAGTTACAATTCTTGTATTCATATAAGTTAAGAACTTTTGAAAACTTAATAAAGTAATTACACAGTGACCTTTATAAATGCTAGGTGCTTACAATTTACTTATGTACAACTAAAAGATGGGCTTTCTTCTTAGCATGGCTAATATTTTTAGAACTTCTTTTCTTAACTTTTATCTTTGTCATGGAGGCAATATGGTGCTGTGGAAAGAATGTTAGTGGTACTTCAAACACCTGGATTCTAGTCTGGATCTGTCACTAATTAACTCCGAAATCGTCGGTAAATTATCTCAAATTATTTTGGCCATATCCTCCTCTCCTGTAAGGAGTTAGACTGGCTAGTCACATTTCCTTCTCTCACTACAACTGCATGAGTGTATGTTTACTGACATGGAAGTGGGCCAATAGGTCTTGCCTCATCTCCTTCTTCTATTTTTTAAAATATTATTGTTGCATCATATTAAGAGTTCCCAGCACCAAAATTACATGTGTGAACCAAAGTGAGAGTCTTATCTAAAGTCATAGACAACATTTAAATGTTTCTTGGAGGAACTCTTGGAGGGCCCAGTGAAAGAGGGGCCCTCCATTTCCTGGCCACAGCAAATGTGGAGGAAATACGGACAGGAGATGAAGGTCAAATGTGAGTATCTCTGGACAGGAGATAAAGGTCACCCATGATACCAAATTTCAAATCATATTCACAACGGGGAGGATTTGCAGGGCTGGAATGAATACACAAAATGTGTTTATTTACATCACTCAGGTTTGTATGGAAATCCAAGTACAGTTTGTAAATGTGATGGTATTCATCTTTGTGAAATTGGCACAAATTGCAAGTGTTTGTTTGGGAAGTTAATAACATCACATATGCTTTTGACAGTGACATATCAGCAAACTGTTTTTATAGAGCATTGCATGCACTTCTAACACAACACAGCTGAGGTCCGATTCAAGCTGAAACCCCAAGTGACTATAAACCAAACAATTATTTTCTTTTAGCCCTAATGTGTTTGCTTCCTGATGACCCACAGCCTAAACTCACACAGAGCAGGACAGCAAAAACTTTCTTTTTTTATGCTCCAGGCCCCAACAGGGCAAGACACGTTCTGGAAGACTACTTGTGGGTGACCAAAACACAATTTAAAACATCAGCAGCCTTTGATCAGGGCAGCTTGCTTACTTTTAATTGTTTCCAGAGTGCCTGTTTGAAAATTTGTTAGATTACATATCACATGCAATAGGAATTGATGGCTGAATTCATTGCCTTAATTCTTGGCTTGGAAAGAAGTTATGCTTACCTCAGTTACACTTAGGAAGCTGAGCTTTTGGCCAAGTAACATAAAGGTGATTTCAGTTGCTGTCTCTTTTCACCCATACCCAAAATAACAAGAAATGTACTGAGGGGTCCTTTAGGAAAGTGTGAGGTAATTGGTTGCTGGCTGTTTTTCTCCAGCTGCACCAACTTTAATCAAAGATTTTTTTTTTCTTTTCCTTTTTTTTGGATATCAGTTGACACAAGACCTAAAATGTTTTCCCTTAACAAACTAGCAAGAAAAGAACAATTAGCATCA
>NW_012149352.1:952584-966190 GCF_000956105.1 Propithecus coquereli
CTTTCTTAAAACTAGATATTTCAAAATCCTTCAATCCTTAAGGACACAAATCAGTATCCCCTGTCCCTAAGTAAATGAGTGAGAGAATCCTAGCCGTAGCAACCCAATGCTCAACGCTTTCCCTAACTCTCATAACTTCCTTGGGTGAACTCACAGAAGTCCCATAGAATCAATAATGACTTTTGTGTAGATAATGTTAACATTTAAAGTTTCTTCTCCACCTTCAGTTTCAGCTCTTCCGTCTACACTTCTGACTACCAATTTGATAGACATCATTGACTGGACAGTGTTTCACACACGCACCTGGATTTCTTTGTAGCCAACAATAACTGTCTTTGCCCATCCCATGCCTCATACCCAATCCCATTTCTTTCTATATTTTCAATTTTGTGAATGTCTCCACTATTCTACTGTTCGAACCGCTTCCAAGAAATTCTCTTCCACTGCCACCTGTCTCCTGTATCCTACATTCAATTTGACACTAGGCTGTATTTATTCTATAGCCCACTCCCGTAGTTTTTCTGAATTCATCACACCTTTCTGTTTACAATGCCCTGGAAACAGATTTCTAACAGGACTCTAAATCTTCTAACTTGCCTATTACCAACTCATACTATATTTTAACATCAGAATTATTTTCCTAAAGCCCATTTTATTATGTCAGTTCCAGGTTAAAGTTAGCTAATACTGTCTATAGGCCAAAGGTTAAACTCCTAGACTCCTAAGAATACCATTTGCCAGTTCTAGATTATATCTTGAACCCTCCTCTCTGCCATCTCTGCTACTACAACTCTGAGTTCCGGTAATAAATTATTTGCATAGTATATGACATGCTCTCCAATCCTTGGTGCTCAACACCTACCCCTTCCTTTACTAAGAAGTCCACCTTCTTTAAATTCATCTTCTAAACCATAAGTGAAATGTGACATCGTCTCTGAACCCTTAAGACAAAGTCAAATATGCTCTTTTTCTGTTCTTTCAAAGAATTTGGTGAAAGCATGTATCATTAGGGTCACCAATCATCCCTGTTTGCATGTGACTTCCCTTATTTTAGCATCATAGGTCCCGTGCCCAGGAAATCATCCAGTCTAGTCCCAAAGAAAACCAGAACAATCACCCTTGACACAGTGTGTGGTCACTGTTTGCATGTCTGTTTTATCTACTAGAGTGTGAGCTGTTTAAAGTCAGTGAAAAGGCTTAATATAGATTTGTAGCCCTAAAACTTGATACGATGTCTGCAAAATACTGGACTAAATTGTGAATTTAATACTGTGATAGAGTTTTGCTCTTTTCAATCGAATCCTCAAAATCTCTGGAGAATGTCAATATTAACACCAATTTTTTACATATATATATAGAGAGAGATATATATATATCTATATATATATGTGAAGAAAATACATCCAAGAGAAACTTAGTGATCTGCCCAAAGTTAAACAGCCAGACTACACACAGATGTTTTTCTGATTACTAAACTATGCTTATTTCACCATGAAACGTGAGTAAATCATTGGCTGGGATATTCTGTGATGTGTTAGAGTATTTTTCTACACACAAATTGATTTGGGGAGAAAAATGATTAAAATCAGATAAACAGTTAATTACCAGGCCTTCCACTCAATTAAATTTTGGAATAGCTATTTGTTTGAATTAAACATCTTCAAACAAGATTGACTGTCTAGATATAGCTAGTACAACCAAAACAACAGAAAATGAAAATAAATGTTATTTTCACAAGAACTAAATGAGATAATTTAGAAAATGAGGCCATTGAGATTTTCTAGTTAACATATTTATAAATCATAGCCACACACCTATTGTTTAGTCCAGTGGTTCTCAGTGGGGGTAATTTTTCCCCAGAGAACAATCTGCAATGTCTGGAGATAATTTTAGTTGTCACAACCAGAGGGATAGAGGTCAGGGATGCTGCTAACCATCCATGCACAGAGCCCATCCACAACAAAGAATCATCCAGCCCAAAATGTCAATGGTGTTAAGGTTATGAAACTCTAAACTGAAAAATACGTAAAGCAAATATTATCACATACATATTTTAATTGACTCGAATACAAGAAATAAAATTTTAACAGAAGATTTCACAAATGTATTGTTATAGGTGTGTTTATATGTGTGTGTTTATGTGTATACATATATATTAAAATATATATAGTGTATATTTTTAATGGTGAAAGTAGAGATATTATTTATACAATTCTGCTATATCAACAGAAAACACTTTTGATTTCTTCAAAAACTTACACCTTTTTTTCTTGTTCTAATAATGAAACAATTTAGGTTCATTACGGATATCATTACTCAAATAGAAAACTTTTTTTAATCCTATAATCCAACCATTGAAACGGAATGAAAGCAACATAGTTTATTTGCTTTAGTCTATGATTTGCAAAATTTTTATTATACTTACAAAAATAGTTTTGAATCATGCTTTCTTTATTTAACATTATATCATGAAAGAGCTTTCTAAAAATGTTATTTTGCTATTGAACAAATTCCATAATATAAATAGACCATAATTTATTTAACAAATCTCCTAAAGTTGGATATTTGGAATTTTTCCTCTATGTTTTGCTATAATAAATAACACCATGATGAACATTCCTGTACATAAATCTTGAGTCCCCTCTCTGATTATTTACTTGGGAGAGATTCCATGAACTAAAATGTTGGGGTCAAAATGGAGCCATTTAAGGTTTAGGATTTCAGTGATATAATCCATAAAACAGAAATAATAAACTATGGCCTCTTCCTAGTCCATGGTATAAAAGGGTCATGGAACAGCGATTTATTAACATAAACCGTAGACTAGGCATCCAACTGTGAAGTTATCTCTACATGTGCAAATATAGGTGGGGGCAGAGAATACACAAAGGCCTCGTTACATAAATAGACCTGTTCATGTTTATTTTTGCTCTGGTTCAAAAGCTCTGGTGCAAAAGTCATATAAAACCCTCTTTTCAGGTAGAAGGTGACAGCATGTTCCAAAGAGAGCTATAAGAGCGATCCCCACTTCCCACAAAGTTATAGTCAAAAAAAAATGCATTTTCAGTTTATACTTACTATAGTATGTGGATAATATACCATTCAGTATTCATTTAGTGGAAATTTACTATATCTCAGACACCATACTATCTTTTATTCTTTATTATACATTTTGTGTCTGATCCTTATAACCATTCTGAAGTAAGTACTATCTCCATTTCACAGATAAGGCTGCTGAGGATCTGAGGGCATTAAGTAAATTGGCCACGTAAGCAGATTAGTACATAAAGAATCTTATCTAAACACTCATTTTTATGGCCCCTAAGAAATTGTTCTTAAACCTAGCACTGACCTTCATGTTTATAATATTCATAGTTTTGCATATAAGAGCCTACTGAATATAATTATATAGACATAAGAGTTAATAACTTCTTTCCCTCTATTTAACATCCTTCTAAGCCTGACTATCAACTAACTCATCATTGTAGCCTGTCAAGTTACAGTAGGTCTTCTCTATAGGCCTGGTACTGCAGATATCACCCAACCTTGTCTACAGTGATTTCAAAGACCCAAAAAAATGCACTTGACTTCTCACCTACAAGGCTTCATGATGGGGAGCAATTTAAACTTTTTGGGCTATAGTCTTGGAAACATGGAACTGTCCTTCATTTCTCTCTGGGACCCTTCATGTGTAAGGAAACTATTCTCAATAACCTGGATTAGTTGTCCTGAGAACAAGAAACCACCATTCTATGAGAGCATTATCAGGTACAGATTGTGTACAGGCTGCCAAATGCAAAGAAATTGTGTAAGGTCTGAGCTCTGTTTTTTGTTTGTTTGATTTTTTTAATTGATTGAACTTAAGAATTTCCTTTCCTCTGAATTTGTCTTTCAGAACATTTCTCTTGGCTAAATATATAAGAGTATACTTTTTCTTCTTTGTTCCTCCACTATTTCCCTTTTCAATCCTTGATAAAGATATGTTTCCTAGCTCCCTCCCTCTCACCTACCCACTCATTTATCATTTGGGGTTGCAGGGGTTGTCTCTTTTTCTGACCGGGTTCTTCAGCCACACCCCCATGACCCACACTCATACACAACTTGTGCATATATTTTCTATATTCATCTCCTGTCTTAACTTGCACATTATCTCCTTTAATAAATAATTTTCACATTTCTACTTTATTCCTGGATTTATTCTCACATCTTTAGATTATTTCCTAAATCATTCTCTTCATTCTTCCTCCTCCCAATGGAGGAAGTGTTACCAAATTGGTGTTACCAAATTTGTTGTTACCAAATTATTGTTTTCTCAATATCATACTTTTCTCTCTTACATATGAAATACGAGTGCCTTACAAGTGGAATATTTAAAACTTATTGAGTAGCTCTAGTCTCCATTAACATGCATATCCATGTGAGCATTCTTCTAAACCCTTATAATAAATATTCAGATTGTAAGTTTTCAACTCAATTTAATATTTTACCAAATATTAGTGCTTACCAAATGCAAGGAAATGTGCTAGGCATTGGCAATGCAAACATCCATAGACTGAGAATTATATTTGTTGAAGTGAAGTGATTCACCTAGCTGGGATCATCAACAGCTGGGTATTGTAGATGTGGCCTCACATTTCATTCATGCTTCCAGAGATCACCACTGCAATCACTTTCATGTCTATAGTCTACTCACTTTCTCTGTCTTTTCTACCTAATCTTCATAGAGAAATCCTTGAATGTGCAGTTCAAACATCACCTCTCTTTGAAGATTTCCTCTACCATTATCCTCACACATAACACTGCATGTCATGCTAGTAGAGCAGTCATTGCATTGTATTTGGCCTTGTCTTGTGTCTATGCCATTCTTTCAGATTAGTTCTTATGTCATCTTGTACTCATCTTGTATTCACCTTTTCTGGAAGAGTGATGTCTAACAGACACTTGCCTGGATAAATTACTGAATATATAATCCTCTGAATTTGAAAGCTATTAATATTGAAGTAAGACATTACAGATACAATTTCTTCTTTTGGGAGTTAGTAAAAGGTATGTCTGACAAAAAACTCATACTCTAGGTACTAGCAGTTCACTCTTTGAGTTTATATACCTGACTTCTCTATTCAATCCAAAGACTTAAATTGACTATTCTTGTTTCTGCTTTCTTCTGATGTTTCATGAATGCTGTTTGAAAACCCACTTTTTTTACTTCCTAGTTTAGCAAGCTAATGACTTTGATAACTAAGGCCATGACTTTCTGGGGTGGAAATTGACAGCATAATCCTAAACAAAGTAAATGGCTTGCTTCATCAATAAAACAGAGCTAATATTGCCCACATACAGAGTTTTTGAGTGTCTTATATATGAGAATAAATTTTAAAACAGGTGACATTCAATTGTAGAAAGTATAATAATGGCCCCTCTAAAATGTCTACATATTAATCTTCAGAACCTGTGAATATGTCACCTTCACAAAAGGTAATCTGCAGAGGTGTGTAAGGTTGAAGATCTTCAGATGGGAAGATGACCCTGGATTATCTGGGTGGACTCAAGATCTAATTACAAGAGGTCTTAGAGGAGTTTCTTCTTGGCTCTGATCAGAAAGAAATAGGACAACAGAATGGCCAGAGAAATTCCACATTGCTGGTTTTGAAGATGGAAGTATGGCCTTTAGAAGCTGGAAAAGGCAAAGAAGTGGATTCACCCCTAAGGCTCCAGGAAGGAACAAAGTCCTGCTGACATCTTGATTTTAGCCTGATGAGATGCCTGTCAGACTTGTGATTATAACATATTTGTGTTGTTTTAAGCCACTAATTTGTCATAAATAAATATTTATCTTGATCTTATTTAAATGTTACTTAACCATAGGGACTTCTAATGAAAACAATGAGGGCAAGCACTTAAAGCTCATAAAAAGTTAATTAACTATATTTTTATCTAGTCTAACTGTTCAAGTGAACAATTGCTTGAGTTCATGGAGGGAAAACTCGCTCACTGACCATTTCAAGTTCTTTCTCTCATGGTTTGCATTAGGGATTGGTTGCAAAAATTAGTAGATTCTGAAGGACTTAATGTTAGGCAATAGCTTAAGCAATGAATGTTAAACTATAAATAGTTGAATTATTCATTCACTTTCCATTCTACAAATATCTGGTCAGAATTTTCCCAAAGAAAGAAAACATTCAAAATGGAAAAATGTGCTTAATAAATCCATTCTTCCCTCACAGAACATCCAGACTAGGAAAATACAAATAATCAAAATGCAGTACTTGAGAGCCTGAGTTTAGAGCTCTGCCTTAGTCACCATTGCAATTCGGGTTCTCAACACAGTCCCTGACCCATAGTAAGTCCACAAAAAGCAATTGGGGTCTTTGTTGAATTGACTCTCACATATGCTATAAGATAATAATGCAATAACTTACAAAAGAGATGATCAGCAAAAGCTTCATAAAAGACATACCATTTTAAACTAACATTAAAGACCAGGAAGAAGGGAGGATACTTAAAAATTAGATATAATTGCATTCGAAAAACTGGATTGTGTGTGAAAATGCAATAATAAAAAAATAGGGCTAAAGAGTAGATTGCCCACAGATCATAAGAATTCAGATTTCTAAAACAGGGTGTCAGCACTGGAAATCTGAACGAACTTTGTAAGAAACAACAAAAAATGGTTCTCTACTCCAATAAATTTGACTGGATTAAATGAAGGTAAGCAGGTCTTTTCAACGCAGGATTTTTTAGGCTTCACTAGGTTAATGTGCATTAGGCTTTTTGTGTGAAGGAAAACATGTCTGTATCAGTTACCTACTGCTCCATAACCAACTGCTCCAAAACACTGGCTTTAAATAATGCTTTATTATTTCTCCTGACTCTGTGTATTGGCTGAGCCTTTTTTCTGTGCTCACTCATGCATCTTCCTTTGGTTGGGGGATAGGCTGGATGCTGGGCTTATCCAAACGGCTGGGGTTTCTTTCCCCATGTAAATATTTTTGTGTGGGTGGTAGTTGTTTTTGTTGTATTTTCTGTTTGATTGTTTAATTTTTTTACATTTCAGCCTTCTTCACCTGATGGCAGAAATGTTCCAAAAAAGGTGAGAGTGGAAGGTTCAAGTTTTCTTGAGATCTAGGTTTGAAGTCAAACAGCATCACAATAACTACCTTGTATTGGTCAAAATAAGTCACAAGATCAGCTCCAATTGAAGGGGTTGTATAAATGGACTACCCTCTTAAAAGGAAGGAGTGGCAACTTCAATTGCAACCATATTTTACAATCCATCAGCTTAGTTAGATTAGTTAGTTCCAAAACCAATATGTTCACGGAACTTTACTCTTTATGGTTTTTTTTTTTTTGCTTATTTGTTTGTTTGTTTGAGACAGGGTCTTGCTTTGTTGTACAGGCTAGAGTGCAGTAGTGTCATCATAGTTCACTGCAAGCTCAAATTCCTGGGCTGAAATTATCCTCCTGCCTCAGCCTCTCGAGTAGCTGGGACTATAGGTGTGCACCACCACGCTCAGCTTATGTATATATGTATGTATGTATGTATGTATTGTAGAGACAGGGTCTTGATTTTGCTCAGGCTGATCTCAGACTCCTGGCCTCAAGCGATCTTCCTGCCTTGGCCTCCCAAAGTGCTAGGATTATAGGTGTGAGCCATTGCACCTGGCCATTCTCTTTATGTTTTATGTATATCACCTTCTGACTTACAGTTTGTTAATGCTGATGTAAGGCTTTGGATTATACAGAAAATAGCTTCAGAATTGGGTACTACTGGCATTTGTAATTAAACATTTAACTGTATAAGAGACATATGTTATGACATATAGCTTCCTTTCTTGTAAATGACACACATATGAGGGTATTTAAGGGAGGGATGGAGCAAAGCAATTTAATACTAGATTATTAGTGTAGCTCAGATGAGCGGAAAGCAGTTCTTTTCTTCAGGTTAAATAGTAATGGGATGAGAAAGGAGAGAGTAAAGGTATGTTATATTCCACAGTTAGAATCTGTATAATCTGACTGGCCACTTATACTACAGCTGGGTGCAGAGTAGGGCAGGGGTTAGTGAAAAAGGTAAAAAAGAAAAATCAAAGTCTGCCCCACAGATTCAAGCTTTTTGCTGATTAGCACAACACTGAAAACATGAACAAAAATAAGACAGTTAAGACAAGAAGTGTCAGATAGACAATGATAAATTCATTGTATATATTTAGGTTTGTAATATTAGCTGAGCTACTGTGTAGAAATATAGGGTAGGGTTTTTTAGTTGTAGGACTGAACTTCAGGAAATATATCAGTTTTGGAAAATTATATATAACAGATTGATTCAGTATTGATCCAACAAATATCTCTGCAAATACTCATTGATATGATACAACATAAAGTATGATAAATATAGATCTTCCACCTCAGAGCTTATAAATAACTAAACAAGCAAGTAAAATGCAATGTCATAAATGTGAAACTTAAGAAAATGTGAAGACCTGTGGGTAGAAACCCCCTTCAAATTATGCATGATTGTGTGGCGTGGTTATGAGGTATGAGACCAAATATATATCCTGGAGGAACTAAAATGTAAAAGCAAGTTAATAGAAAAGAATAAACATTTTCCAAAATAATATAGACATTCAAAATATGGGGAGAATATTTTGACAACTTTGATCTGCATCAGATGTTTCTGAGGTTGAAAATGATCAGCCCTAAGAAAAGATCATCACTGAACATTGGAAAGTAGTTTCTGGATAGTGATAAAGACAGTGACTCAGTGGCAAAGAGAGTTTGTGGAGAACAACATTTTATAGAAGTTTGGTAGTGAAAAATGAAGATAAATAAGATGGTAATGTGAGAGGAAGCTTATACCAGATGAGTTAGAAAGGGAAGTGTTTATGAAGGGAAACAAAGTCAATATACAGGGCATGATTAACTATAATGGAGAAAAGGGTGATGGAGCTGTGAATAGCAAAATGAAGACCCCAAGTGGATGCCTATAATCATACACATAAGGATATGAAACATTGTTTGGACAAGTGTCTTGAGTTCCTCAGGAAGCAGAATCTGAGGTAAAAGTTTAGCACGCAGGATGTGTATTAACCTGTGCCCATAGGATTGACACCTGTAAAAAGGAGAGAAAGAAAGGGGCATTGGACAGAGAAAGAAGTCAAGTGCAGCAGACAGAATAATGGATGCTCAAAGATATCCTCATCCTAATCCTTGGAACCTGTGAATATGTTAGGTTACGTGGCAAATGGGAATTAAGGTTGTGGATGGAATAAATGTTGCTAATTGGCTAATCTTAAGATGGGGAGATTTGTCTGAATTATCTGGGTGAGCCCAGTGTAATCACAAGGGTCCCTAAAAATGGAAGAAGGAAACAGGGGAGTCATTGTCAGAGTGACACAAACAGCATGGCAGGCTCTAAAGATGAAAGAAGGCGCCATCAGCCAAAGAAAGTTGGTGGCCTCTAAAGCTAATAAAGGCATGGGAATGACTCCCCTAGGGACTACAGAAAGGAACAAAGCCCTGTCAACACCTTGATGTTAGTTGTGTTAAATCCGTGTCAGATATATAAAGTAGAGAAGTATAAGATAATAAGTTTATTTTGTTTTATGCCACTAAGTATTTAATAATTTGTTAGAGCAGGACTAGAAAATTAATTCACTGAGCTATGGTACAGGCTCAACAACACCACTGGGTCAACCCATGGGCACCTCTGGAAGTGCCCTTAAGAATTGTCCTGAGTGGGGTCAAGATGGTAGGTCTTCATACTCCCTCAGTGATAGGTCATTAGATGTGGAGCATCCCAGGAAGGAAGAGCTTGGATGAGATGGCCCAGTGTGACCAGAGCAGTCCCTGGAGATGTGGACAACAGAAAGTCGTCCACCAATAGTACCCCTGATGGGTCAGGCAACAAGTCTTTCATTTAAGAGGGATCTGGGCAGCATGTGAGTGTGTCCACTACAGTAATCATAAAATTTATCATCCAAAGTAGAATTTTTGAATAAAAGGATGCTATTAACAATTATACCCAAAGAACAGATCTGCATCATGTGTGTTCTGATCCATCTGGCGTCAGAATTCTTACTTACATTGGAGGGAAGGGAAAGGTGTTCTTACTATAATTATATAAATTATAGAAGTAATTCTATTTGATGTCAACTTTAATCCTCCAGATTCTCAGGCCACAAATATTGAAGCTATCCTTGATTTCTCTCTTTATTTCACACCCAACATCCAATTTTTTAACAAATTTTTTTGGCTCTACCATCAAATTATATCTAGAAAGCAACGAGTTCTCACTGCCTCTACTATTCCTATTCTGTTCTGAAGCCACCATTTTCTTTCTCCTGGATTAGGGCAGAAGCTTCCCAGCACATCTTCCTTGCCTGCTGTTTCTGAACAGATTGATTATTTGGAAAGGTAAAGCAGATTTCACTCCTCAGACCACAGCCCTGCAATGGCTGGCTCCTTATGTTGCTTAGTGAGAGTGTCAGCATCTTCACATGGCCTAGGATGTCATGAAAGATCTTCCCCCCAAGGTCCTCCTTTGACCTCATATCTCCCACCACTCTCTCTTTTACTCAGTTCTCTCCACCACAGTGGCCTCTTCCCTACTCCTCAGATATTCCAGGCACCCTAGCCTTAGATTATCCATACTAACTCTCCCCACTGCCTGGAATACTCTTCTTCAGCTATCTACTTGGCTATCTCTTTCACCTCTACCTGGTTTTTGCTCAAAATTTACCTTCTTAATGCAGCCCATGCTGACAACTCTACTCAACTTTGCAACCAGAACCCTCACCTACTTTCTGTATCCTGCCCAGTCTGCTTCATTTTTCCCCATAGCACTTGTCCCTTCTACTGTATAATGTTTTCTTCATTGTGTGTATACATTTTCTTTAATAGCTTATCTACCTATTAAACCAGAGTAACTACTTACTTCTTTCTTAAAACAGTCTATATTTTCTCCTCACTCATCCTTTTCCTCTATATCAAACTCTCTCCATTTCTCATCTGTTTATGCACAAAATTGCTCCATAGTATATTTTTCAGCTGAAACAACATGTTTCTGTGACATCTTCACTGAATATTCACTCACTCACAAAATCCAGAAATGACTTCTCCTTTGTCTGTGACCACTGCATGCTGCCTTGTATCTGACTTACTTGAGTATAGGCCTTTTCTCCTCTACAAGAGTTTAAACCTCTTGAAGGTAGAATCTAATCACTTAAACTCTGCATTCCAGTGGACACTTGGTAAATACATACCTTTACCCATTTAATTATATCAAGAGCTGACTCTAGTCAAGGGCATAGTTAATATGAAGGTCACTTCTTTTAAATCTATTCAAATCACAAGCTAAGACAAATTTAGTAACTTCAGAGTGTACATAAAATAATGCGTTATTAGTTTAGTGGAATTAAGAATAGAATAAAAAGAGTTAAAGGCACAAAGCCTTGATGTTATGAGAACATATTATTAAATAACTCAGGTTTTTATAATTTAACAGGAAGCCAAAAGATTTGCATATGGTTAAACATCACTTATATGATGTAACAAAAAGAGAATTAACTGTTTTTATCAAAACACCTGACTTCATAGGCAATTTACTTAATATAATTTACATAATTTCTAAAATATATGCAAGCTGAATTTAATATGCATATTCATCATGATTTCAAAAAGAGCTTTTGGCAATTTGCTACAGCGATAGCCTTTCTCATTTGTAACCCTCATCTGCAAAAAAATTAATATTCAGTAGCCATAAGATTCTGAGACTTGGTGATAGCAAAATTTCAAAGAATATGGGTTTTAGAGTCATCAAATATTTTCCTAAAGGAGATGCATATAATACACTTCATCCTTTAAATCCATCAGGTTAATTAAAATAAAATCATTGAGGTGACTTTGATAGAAATAGAATTGGCTCAGGAGAGGAAAAAAGAGAAATGAAGACCTCAAAAACTAGGGCGGCATGAGATATAGAGAATGAAGACTGGAAGGCAGAGGCTTGGGTGCTACTTCTGTCTCTACTGATAATCCTTTGATTTAGCAAACGGGTTCAAGCCACTATTCATAATTCTCACCTCACTTATTTATAATAGATACCTCACTGAAGTTTCTTCCATTTTTAAATCTAGAAAACTGAAGAATATTCCCACTATCTCCTCCCCACAAATAATATCCACAAGGCCTTTGTAAAGCACAGACTTTATAATAATATCTAGTACAATGTATAAAATGTGTAACTAATTACAGTTTGACGAGTAGATAAAGAACATTAATGCATATTTTAAAAGCTACAATACAATCGGAGGGATTCAAGTTTTAAGGTAATTAAAGTTTATGCAAATAGGGCTAAACTTTCAATTTAGGAAAACAAAATACAAAAGTAGGCATTAATAATTTAGATTTCACTAGTGTGATTGCTCTGCCAGGGCCCCCACTCCTCTCGTCTGCCCCAAGGCCTGGGAAGGAGTCCTGCAAGTGAGGAGTCCTGGATTTTAAATTCAATGAGCTACTTAGTAAGCCAGCCTCTGTTTATAAGACCAATGTGTGAAAGTATATCTCCTATGTTTTATAGTTTCAGGTCTCACATTAAGTCTTTAATACATTTTGAGTTGATTTTGAATATGGTGAGAAATAGGGGTCTAGTTTCTTTCTTCTGCATATGAATATTCAGTTTTCCCAGCACCATTTATTAAAGAGACTCCTCTTTCTCGAATGTATGTTCTCAGCACCTTTGCTGAATATTAGTTGCCTGTGAATATAAGGATTTATTTCTGGGTTCTCTACTCTGTATCTTTATTTTATGTGTCTGTTTTTTATCAGTACCATGTTCTTTGGTTACTGTAACTTTGCTGTATATTTTGAGGTCAGCCTCTAGCTTTGCTCCTTTCTCTCAGGATTGTTTGTGGTTCCATACAAATTTTAAGATTGTTTTTTTTTCTATTTCTGCAAAGAATGTTATTGGTATTTTGAAAGGGATTGCATTGACTTTGTAAATTGCTTTGAGTAACATGGTCATTTTAACATTATTAATTCTTCAAATGAATGAATATGGGATGTCTTTTCATTTTTTGTTTCCTCTTAAATTTCTTTCATTTAATTGTAGTGATATTTCACCTCCTGAATTAAGTTTATCCCTAGGTATTTTAATTTTTGTAGCTATTCTAAATGAGATTGCTTTCTTGATATTTTTTTCAACAGTTCATTAATGATGTATAAAATGCTACTAATTTTTATATTTATTTTTTTAACTTGGAACTTTACTGAATTCGTTTATTAGTTCTAAAGTTTTTTGGTGGAGTCTTTATAATTAGTATATACAAGATTATGTCATATGCAAACAGGGACAATTTGACTTCCTCATTCCAATTTAGATGGCTTCATTTCTTCCTCTTGCTTAATAGTTCTGGCTAGGACTTTCAGTACTAAGTTGAATAAGAGTGGAAAACGGCATCGTCGTTTTGTTGCAATTCTTTTTTTTTTTTTTTTATTTCAGCATATTATGGGGGTACAGATGTTTAGGTTACCTGTGTTGCCCTTGGTCCCCCGCCCCCCAAGTCCGTGTTTCAAATATGTCCATCCTTCGGGTGGTGCGCATTGCACT